>NC_081570.1:102912060-102928761 GCF_022355385.1 Mustela nigripes | reverse complement strand
GGAAACCTTTTATTCAGAAGGAATTGGGAGGAGAGAAACTTTTGAATGCATTCCAGCTCTCAGTGTCTATGGAAATATTCTTCCAAGGGAGGCATTTTACTAACTGCAAAGTGAACATTGCTCTAGCCTCTCAAGTTAACAGCTCCCAGTCCTAGGAGTAGAGAGCAGTGAAGGGAGGAATGTGACAGAAGAAGATAGCTTAACCAAGAGAACTTTGTGCCCAGCACTTTTGAAGTGTTCTTCTATCTATGCCTTTCCAAAAGCCCCACCTCCAGCTTTGTGGAAGAAGCCTTGGCTACCTGTTCTTAAGCTAATTGCAGACTGGAAAATCCAGTTCTCTTGTGAACTACACAGATCATGGGGCCTAGTAATACCTTCAGAGTCCTCAGGGAACTTGAGCCAGGAATGTTGACGCTTTTTAAAAGGCTGCCCTAGTATAGGCTGATGACACGTGTTCAGCTGTTTTTTTTTCCTTCTGAGGCTAGCTAAGTACTGGTGGCCCCTGATCATCAGGTAGCATAATTTGGGGAAAGTGGGTTGCTAAGTAATATAAGGTACATGCAATATTTGGAAAATATAGTAAAAACTTAATTTGTTGTTTATTTGAAATTCAGATTGAACTGGGCATCCTCTATTTTTATTTGCTAAATCTGAAGGATATCTTCATCATCTAACCATCTCACTTTATGGCCTCTAGATGACTCTGCCCTTGAGGAGAGGTCTAGCTGAGAGCTCAGGGTCAGAGCATTGCAGTTGTCTGCAGAAGCTCTTTGCTTGCTATTGGCGGCAGCATATCCCTAAGGTAGGGTTAGGTAAAGGGGAAGTTGCCTCTAAATCTCCATATTGGATTTTGGTGAGGTGACCATAGGTTTTCCCTCCTCCATGAAAAAAAAACTGTCCTTCAAGTAAGAGACTTTTCCTCTTTATTCTTCTTGCCCGACCCTGTGACAGGTCTCTTATGTCATCTGGATGATGCATGCATCAGCAATCCTTGCCACAAGGGGGCACTGTGTGATACCAACCCCCTAAATGGGCAGTATATTTGCACCTGCCCCCAAGGCTACAAAGGGGCTGACTGTACAGAAGATGTGGATGAGTGTGCCATGGGTGAGTACGTGGAACATTTCCTATTCCTCATGGTGTTTGTCGAGTTCAGCAAGCATTCAGAAGCAAAACCTCAGATCTCTCCTGTTAGATGCCCACTGTTTACAACCTTTCAATGTAAATGCATATTCTGTTCTGAGAATTGAATATATAGAAGGTCTGTACCTGATTATTTTTTTTTAAGATCTTATTTATTTATTTGACAGACAGAGAGAGAGATCACAAGTAGGCAGAGAAGCAGGAGAGAGAGAGGGGGAAGCAGGCTCCGCACCAAGCAGAGACCCCGATGCTGGGCTCAGTCCCAGGACCCTGAGATCATGACCTAATGCTCTAACAATCAGACCTACTTCCGTAACCCACATTTGTGGAGATTCCACTAAAGTACTTTGATCCCAGTAATTGGTGCTTGTGTTTTCCAGCCAATAGCAATCCTTGTGAGCATGCAGGAAAATGTGTGAACACGGATGGTGCCTTCCACTGTGAATGTCTGAAGGGTTATGCAGGGCCTCGTTGCGAGATGGACATCAATGAGTGCCATTCCGACCCCTGCCAGAACGATGCAACCTGTTTGGATAAGATTGGAGGCTTCACATGTTTGTGCATGCCAGGTACATGGGCCCATCAGTGTGTGGGGTCTAGACAAAAGTTACTTCCCTGCACTTTTTAGTATATGATGGCAATTCCATGAACTCTGTCAGCATTTAATTCCCAGTAATGACAGGTTTCCCAGCCAAGGGGACCTTTAAGGAGTAATACAGTGCAAGAAGTCTTAGAGCAATGGAGACCAAGTTTTAAAAGCCCATATGTCAACACCAGTTACATGTAAGAGAAAAATTGAGAAGTGATTGTTTTTGATTAAGTATAGTATATCCTTTACTTAATAAAGGATTTACCATAAGGATCCTTTAAATAGCAAGCTTTTCTGATCTCTTGATATATTATAAATACCTTACTATTCCATTTATAGAAATTATTTTACCCATAATTTTATAGGAACTTGTCATTTGTCCATAGTGACTTGCATATAATTAGTTGTATTCTGAATTTCTTCTGCAGAAACCATTTCTTGAATCCTTAGAGAGCACAAGTAAATCTAGTTTAAAATGACAGGACAGTGGCTGCTTTGCCAAATTAAGGCTGCTGGCTGCTGTAGCATTGGGAGGCCCTCCTGCCCTTGACTTGTACCCCGAGAGCAATAGCATCTCCAGGTCAGCTGCTGTTTGGAAACATTGACTAGGGACCCTGTGTGCCTGGTGCTGCTCTGAAAGTGAAGCAGGGACTGGTCAGAGAGTATGGGATAGTCTTTGCTGGCATGCTGTGTTTTGCCAGTATATTTAGAGGTAACCTCTTCTCCCTCTTCACTGTGACATGGATATCTTCGTAGTATTCTCCTCTGTCACTGATACTTTCAGTGACTATTTCCCATCATGGCAAAGTCCCTTTTGACTTCTGCAGAAATGTTCATGCTCATAGAGGTTATAGTCATCTCTGCAAATTTGTGCTTTCTTGGCTAGAATATGCCTTTCTCTCTTTCTAAGCCACTTGTGTGGTCCAATTTGTTCAGGTTTCAAAGGTGTGCATTGTGAATTGGAGATAAATGAATGTCAGAGCAACCCTTGTGTGAACAATGGTCAGTGTGTGGATAAAGTCAATCGCTTCCAGTGTCTGTGTCCGCCTGGTAAGTGCCCACCACCTGCCCCTGTTTTCTTTGAAAGTGCAAAGCTCCCAGGCCACAGGGAAAGGAGGAGAGAATGTGTGTGGGCTGTACATGAGGAAGTCATTAAAGTGAGCACTTCAGGATAGGAGTGTGTGGAGAAATGGGGAGCTTGTTTCAGCTAGTGGATCATCCACATCCTTTGTGGCCAGAAGTCCAAGTGTATTCCGAATGGCCCATGACCTCTCTGTCTGTGTATATATTTCAGAAAGGTCATACCTCACAGAAGCCTTTTGTAGGCTATTCAGGAGGGTTTTTTTTACCCCCCATGGATCATATTCTTGAAGCCTCTCTGTGAGATTTTTATTTTTAGATATTTCACTCTGGGTCCCAAAACAGGCAACACAAGTCAGTTTTTTCCAAAGAATGCTCTGTATCTCCTTTTGCTCCCCAGAGCTATTGTTGAAGACATGCTGGATTTTCTGCTACTGACAGTAGCCTCTCAAGTTGTTTCTACTGAGAGGTTCCTGTTCCTCTGAAGCTGTACTCACTTGTTTGAGGATCCCTTATATGACCATTTAGTCCCCACTTCAGTTAGAAGAGAAACCTGTACTGGGAAGAAACAGAGGTAGAGACACCCCCAGTGGCCTCTGATGCCCTGAGCCTCACGCAGTTATTCCAGTTTCCTACTGGGAGAATAATTTTATGTTTGCTGAACCATTGGGTTAAGCCCTACTGGTAACTTAATCCAACCCTTCTTGGACATCCTTCTCATAGGATATCCTAGGTAGACCCTCGATAGACAGACAGAGGATAGTCCTTTGACTGTGTCATCATTCTGTCCTTTTAAGGTTTCACTGGGCCAGTTTGCCAGATTGATATTGATGACTGTTCCAGTACTCCCTGTCTGAATGGAGCAAAATGTATTGATCACCCGAACGGCTATGAATGCCAGTGTGCCACAGGTAAGATTGTCCTCACTTTTTATCCCTCTGGTAGGTCCATTTGAGCAAAATAGGAGACTGTCCTCTTCTAGCTGTCCAACCAAGCCAGTCCACTAATGGCCTGCTCTGTGTTTAGAGAGAGCTGCTTCTAGCATATTTTTGGATTATTATTATTATTTTTTTGCTACTCTCATTGTTTCTTTCTACAACACCTGCCTCCTACTCTACCACAATAGTGGCCTGGCTTGGACATTTTCATTTGGTGTCCGTGTCTTTTGGGGACAGATTTTGGCAGCGGTGAATTTCCAGCTGGCATGACTTGTTCCTTCGGGAAAGGGAAGAATTCCAGCTGAAAGCCATTTTTCACTAGGGCTTCTCAGCAGGAGGTCTGTCTCTGTGTTTCTTGGGGCAAGTGATTGAACAAAGGCCCAGAAATCTAAGGATCATTGTGTGCAAGTGCAGAGGTTTTCTGCATAAAAGACTGCTCAGACCCTGAGAGTCAGGTGTGTATCTGAACAGGAGAGAGAACTCTGGGAAAGTTTAGGTCCTCTTTCCTGACTTTGCTACTACAGTGACAAAGAATCTGTTTACAGATATTTTCCATTTCTGATCTGTGGCCACATTTTTCATTTGGGAGTGGAATTGAATAAGGCAAACGTCCCTTGTTCCACATTTGCTTCTGCACAGAGCAGTATTCTAGAGAAAGACTAGAAATTATTAGAAAAGATGATTTCCCAATTTATTTTTTGTATGACCACTTAAGGGAGAAAGAAGTTATGAGTATAATTCAAGACCTTTTTTTTATTTTAGAAGATGGATTCTTGAGAAATTTTAAATATCATGTTCATGATTTCTTTCTGATGACAGAAAAGGAAACTAAGTCACAAAAATAAACACAGAATTAGTGTTTTTGTAGTACTGGAACATAACCATTTACTGGGCCTCCTTGGATTAGGTCCTGTCAGATGAACCACTTAACTGCTTTCTCTTTTCATGAGTTGTTGTCCTTGTTTGGAGAAGTTCCAGGTTTTATCCTCCTCTGGCCAGATTATCCTTATAGAGAATAACCTTCACTGGAGAGAGTTTAAAAACATTGAATTCTTGTTTAAAAGGGAAGAGAGCTCCTCTTTCTTTAAAATCCTTTAAAAGAATGGATTGAATGAAGGAGACTTTATTTGTCCCTTGTTCTTTTAAATGCTCATAAATTTTCATTCATTTCGTTTAACGGGTAGTTACTAAAAACTTGATATATAAGCACAGTGCTCCGGGAGGGTTTGAGAAGGGTAAAGAAAAGTTCTCTGCCCTCCAAGGTCAGAATTGGGGAAATAAGGTACATGTAACTATTAATATAGTATCCGTAAGTTAGTTTTGGGAAGAAAGAAGTATAAATACGTAATAGAAAAATATTGGAAGTTATTCCCCATTGAAGCCCAGTATGAAATGAAGATGTAGTTCAAGTATCTCTGAAGTGAAACCACTGGTCATTTAAAAAAGGTATTTGAATTCTACAAATTTTATTTGATAACTATTTTAAAGCACAACTCAGGCATGCCTTATAAGTCATGCAAATAGTTGGCTTCAATTGCTCATTGTTTACAGTAAGAACTGTTGAGACATGAGGTCTGTAGGATAAGTGGATGTGGCCACACTTATGTTCCAATGTGGAGTGTCTGACTTTGTTTGAAGCCTTCTTGGTAAAATTCCTTCCCAGGATTCACTGGTGTGTTGTGTGAGGAGAACATCGACAACTGTGACCCTGATCCTTGCCACCATGGCCAGTGTCAGGATGGGATTGATTCCTACACCTGCATCTGCAACCCGGGGTACATGGGTGCCATCTGCAGTGACCAGATAGATGAGTGTTACAGCAGCCCCTGCCTGAATGACGGTCGCTGCATCGACCTGGTGAATGGCTACCAGTGCAATTGCCAGCCTGGCACGTCAGGTAACCCTATGTCTCCTCTGGACTTTCACTGTTCCCCCCACATAGTTTATACATATGTCTCAGGCTGTCATGGCATATGCTCAGATACCTGAAAAATAATCCTGATTCTGAGAGGCACAGCCAGGAACATCTCAGAGGCAGTTGCCTCTAGCCACTGGAGAAATTAGAGGCAGTAGCTTTGCAAAACTGATGATTTGGGGTGTGTCTTTTTTGTTAAAAGTAGACACACTACTTCAAAAAATTGAAATTATTATTTAAAATTGGAAACCCTGTTGGCTTTGTGGCTTGATTTGATTATCTTTTTTTCTTTAGCTCTGACACGCTCAGATGAATGAAGCTGGCCCTTTCCCTTCTCCCTCACCCCTGTCCTTCCAGTTGTGTTTTTCTCTATTTCAGAGTCTGGTTTCTTTAATGTGACACTTTTCTTCCACCATGTGTCTCAGGTGGACCTTGGCCATTTGGGGGGATTCTCAGGGAAAGGGGAGACTTTGCAGCGCCTCCCAGCCATTGTAAATTAGAATGTAGAGCCGCCATTTCCCTCCCCGAATTTTTTGCGGTTTCCCTACTCTGGTTGAGTGACTGCTTGTTACTTAGGAGGGCATGCTGCTCCTTGCTGGGGGAATGTTGAATTATTTTCTCAGGCAGCAGCATTTCACAGGTTTCACTGGAGTCTGTTTTACTTATTCAAGGAATAATTATGGTCACAACTGTGGTTAATGGACAGAGAAGTACTATGTCTCAGATCAAAGAAAATGTATTAGTGGAAGATTAACTAGTGTGTGCCTTTGTTAGAAGGGAACCTGCCAATACAAGGGAGTGATTTATTGAGAACTCATTCTTGATTTAAGGAAAATGGCCTATGTAGGGGGCAAAGGTGGGGGAGGTGGTTAACTGCCCTCATTTTATTTTGTTATTTCCAAATCCATTTCTTCAAACTTGTCAAAGGCCCTGGTCTCCATCCAGGACCTCGTACATGCCAAGTTTGAAAACAAAGTCCTTTTTGAGTTGCTCAAGCATACGAAAAACATCCCATGCCTTCACTGTTGAAAATGCCTTCCCCCTCCCCACGTTTAGATAACTCACTAAAAGAGCTGAATGGATCTTTGTGAAACCTTCCAAAAGCAATTTGCTTCCGGGCTGGTCCCCAGACATGAGAAATTGCAGTTCGAAAAGAAATTTGAGAGATTTACAGGCAATTGAAAGGATGCCTTTAGAATGGTGGGGCTGTTGTAAACGTCTTTGCTATCATCCCCATTATAACAAATATACTGGAAACCTGGGTGAGTGGTGGGTTGGTAAGCACTTTGTTTTCTCTGGGATTATATCATTGTGCCGGGATGTATCAGGTGTATTCTCTGGGGAGGACAGAGAAGACAAGGTGTAAGTAGCTGTCACTGAGAAATGCAATAAGTAAATATGAGTGGTGTGCAGGCAACATAGAATAAAGGCCTGGAATCTCTCAGAAAACTGCCAGACCCCTTCATATGGCTGTTGGGAGAATTAAAGCAAAGAGATGCAGGCATCATGAAAAAATCTTGGTCTGTAATAGGTGGAGAAAGCCCTGAAATGTACTAAGGTCCTGGATGAACATGTTTATTTAATTAGTCATTATGAATGGACTTGTGAGTTCTGGAGGAAGAATCTATGACCCATTCAATACATGGTCCTGAGTTAGTAGGTTGGGGTTTGGACAAGTGTAGACAGAAGGGGTATTTTACAATGTGCTGGTTATAATTGTGGTTTCTTACTTATTGGGTACTTAAAGTGAGATATACCACCCAGAATCACTTCTGAAGCTTCTTTCACCCTTGGTCTTATAATGGGAAACTGTTCTCAGTAAGTTTCTTTAGGTTTTAAGTCATAGAAATCAACTTGACTAGTTTAAAGACCCTTTAGTAAACAAGCAAACCATAACTACAAAATAGACAGAATTTAGTGAAAGCACATACAAATATCTTACAGATTCCGGGGCGCCTGAGTGGCTCAGTGGGTTAAAGCCTCTGCCTTCAGCTCAGGTCATGATCCCAGGGTCCACACTCTCTGCTCAGCAGGGAGCCTGCTTACTCCTCTCTCTCTGCCCGCCTCTCTGCCTGTTGGTGATCTCTTTCTGTCAAATAAATAAATAAAATCTTAAAAAAAAAAAAAAAGTATCTTACAGATTCCAAGTGAGAACTGACTGATTAGGCTTTACAGAAATTAGGAAGCAGAGCAATTTTAGACCATGGGTCCCACAGTTCCTGTTCCAACGTTGCAATGAGAAAATCTCATTGTCCCATCTTGGGCAATGTTATCTATTCCCATTCGAATAAACTAGAGCCTCCTGTGGCCTGCTGTGGTCAATTTTGGGTAAGTGGGGGTTATTAGCCAGTGGCTAGACACTTCTCCTAAAAGTATGCACTAGTATACAAGGAATATGGAAACTCTCGACTGATTTGTGGCCACTGAGGCAGCCTGACCTCATTAATCACAGAATGACCAGTATGGTGTGGCAAAGAGTGTGGCTCACATCCTGGCTGTGCTGCTGTAATTGTGCAAGTCCATGATAAAACAGGTATGTAACGCAACTTCATGTGCCAGTTGAGTGAGAAGACTAAAAAAAAGTTCTGTAAAGTGGGAGGCAAAGTACTTGTGCATAATAATGGCTTAGTAATTTTTTAATATAATTATCATTAATAAATATTAATACAAAGTGTGAGTGAACCAAAATGGTCACATTTTTTTTTCACGGAAATTTTGTTAGTTTGTATCCTTTATACCAGGCTTTATTTTAGATTTTTTAAACTTACAAGACATTTTTCTATGGATGGAAAATCAAGTATCACTAAATTCATGTTAAGTAAATGCCAAAATATCATGAGTATTTTTATAAAATGATGGTAAAAATGATTATTGGTATATCCATACTGTTTAGTTATCCATATCTATAATTAAGCCTTTCTTAATATGGCCAAACTCTACCATTGGTCTGGGGACGGGTCAGAAGGGAGGCGGCACAGCCCCAGAGGAAAGATCCCAGACCCTTTAAGATTTATCCTGAACTTATGTCCATAATAGTGATAGTTGCAAGCTTTTGGCAGTGGATTTAAGTTCCAAAATTCTAATTTTCTTAAGCTTAAATTTTATTTTTGGAACACAGGACTGCCAGTTTTTCCCCTTGAAATGACAGGTTTACCTCTTTCATATAATGTTTGCTAAATACGTAGGTCTGAATAGCCCTGGTTCCTCTGTCAGTTGTTCTTTCAATTAAAATGGGATTCTATGAAGAAAGCATGTTCAGTTCAGAACTCCAACAATCAAACAACTGCTTTTCCTGGAAGCAGCTGTGTATTTGGCATGCCACAGAATTGCTTTATTTCCCATTTCATTACATAGAACAGAAGATTTATATTCAAAGGTCAAGATATAATAAAAATATAAAGTTAATAGTTTTGACTTCTTCACCAAAGTCATTCTTAAGTGAAACTGTCTTTTTGTTGGTTTAAATTGTAAGTGCATAGAGGTAAAGAATATGAAGACCACTAACTAGTACATTTTGGCACCACTACCTTGATTCCTGCTAACATGCCAGCAATTCCACCCCCATTGCTTTTGCACCAAGAGTGGAGATGCCAATGCACTGAAACAGGCAGATAGTGGCTTAGTGTGATTCATAAAATAATTTTGACCTCATAATACCCTGACAGGGTCTGGAAGACTACACTTTGGAGATCTGATGCTTTACCCTGTCTAGGGTTGGCTGGATACTCTAGATTTCTCAGCCCCTAGTATCATATACTATTTTTGCAGTAATACTGGTTTCTTTTTGCTCATATACTGGTTTATCTTTGCAGGTGTTAATTGTGAAATCAATTTTGATGACTGTGCAAGTAACCCTTGTGTCCACGGAGTCTGTATGGATGGCATTAATCGTTACAGTTGTGTCTGCTCACCAGGTTTCACAGGTAATAAACACTCTTTTTGTCAGGGAGTCCTAGCCCCATCACTTTGGGAAAGGGGCATCTAAAGAAAATTCACTTTTCAAATGTTTTCTATTCCTTTATCTCTTGGAATGTTAGAAGTTTGTTTCTGTACTTCTCCGGCTGAGTTTTCTACTTACAGGACTTCCCTAAACTGTAACATGAAGCTTTTCATTAATTAGGATTTTTCGACCATGTGTTATACCTACCTGAAAAGCATTCCTAGTTAGACTATGAGTTTCTGTTACTGTGCTTGAGTTACATAATGTCTAATGCTGCCTTTAATTTGCTACACTTAGTAGTGAATGCCTTCATAAAAGGATAGCCCAGATAAAATTCTATGAAAACACTAAATGGTTTTTTCTGAGTACTTCCTCTTATGGGGGATTGTTGGATGAGGCCAGAACTTGGAAGGACCAAGCTAACTTGGCAGTGCAAGGGAGATCTTCCCTAGGAGGAAGAAAGTACATAGCTAAAATAAAATTGGTTATAATTATTATGAGTAGTTAGAACATTTACACACACATGCTTGTGTGCACACACACAAACATAAATCTCTCTGTTTTGTTGTTGATAAGGTTGCCTTTACCTTTTGCCCTCCTGATCAAATAGTGCTGGGGGCTGAGAAATCGAAGGCACCTTATTGACTCATCTATTTGTTGATGGCATCATCAGAGGTGATAATGCCCATTCTATTCTTTCTAGACAGTGCCATGTGCAAGCAGGAACTTAGGTAATAATGTTACCATTTAATAAATACCACGTGGTCATTTGCAACCAATGTGAGAAATTTCCCTCAGAGCTTTTTAAACCATGATGTCAAAAGGCATTCAGGGCCAAGTGAAGTTAATGTCTTCCTCTCACTTGTCAGGAACTTACTTTCCTGTATATT
This sequence comes from Mustela nigripes, assembly GCF_022355385.1. Lineage (NCBI taxonomy): Eukaryota > Metazoa > Chordata > Mammalia > Carnivora > Mustelidae > Mustela > Mustela nigripes. The sequence goes on along the minus strand of NC_081570.1, from coordinate 102,918,266 downwards.
TCACAATCCTTTCTCCTGCTTGGTATGATTATGGATGCAAGGAGTAATGTTCATGGCCCACACGGATCACTGAGATCTCTGCTCAGTGGAAGATCACTCAGAAGACAGGCATGATGAAAGCTGCGTATCTAGTGCCCAGCACTGCTATTAGTAGCTGGATCCTAAAACTTGTTACTCCAAGATTAAGTGATAGCCAGTTGTATACAAAAAAATTCCTGCTAGATAGGATAATAGGTGCATTTTTGTTAAATAGGTAACAAGGGAATAGCTGCCATTTATTAAGAACTTTTTTTGAGCTAGGAGGTAAGTGCCTAATCTCATTTAATTATCACAGCCATTATCATTTCTATGGTATTGATGAGAAACCCTGAGCTTAGAGAGTATAAATAACATTACAGGTACACTGTGGCCAGTGTTCCATTCCAGGTAGTCCTACTCTAGAGCCCATGGCTGTTCTCAGCTCACCAGACAGTCTAAGTGGGTGCCTATTCTGGCTTCTTTTTAGATATGTAAGCCTTACACTGGACTTTTTTTTTTTTTTTTTTGAAATGCCAGTAAATCATATTCTCTCTGATTTTAACATTCAGCAAACCAAGGAGGTCAAGGAGGGAGGACATAGGCTAAAAATATTCTAAAATAAACCTAAGGTGTAGCATGAAATTACATAACCAAGAACTGGAATGTTTTGGTTACTGGGTGGTACTCTGTTCTTGGAACAATTTTCTATGTCTGTTTTGTTTTTTTTTTCCCGTTTGTTGTTTTTTTAATCAGCTGCTGAAAATACCACAGACAGCTCTGGTATTATATATACATAAGCTGTAAATGTGAGGTGTTTTATCCTTTCCTTTATTTTAACACTACTACTTTTCTTTTTCTTCTTTCTTTCTTCCTTTCTTTTTTTTAGAATTCTCATGACAGCTTCGGCAGATACAAATGAGTTTTTCTTTTTAAGACTAAATTCTGTATTCTCCTTAGACCTCTTTATACTTTCTGATTGGGAAATGTAAAATATCAAATGACACTTCTACAAGCTACTTTTCAGTTTTACAAACTACTTTTTTAGTTTTGCCTTCACATCTATTACTATGCTGACTTCTTGTAACAGTCCAGGTAAGCTGAATAAGAAACCAAAAGCAATGGCAACAAAAACTAAAATAAACAAGTGGGACTACTTAAGGTGCTTCTGCACAGCAAGGAACAATCAATTGAGAAGGCAGCCTACAGAATGGGAGAAAATATTTGCAAACAATATATCTGAAAAGGGATTAATAATATCCAAAATGTATTAAGAGCTCATACAAGTCAATAACAAAGAAGCAAATAATCCAATTTAAAAATAGGCAAAGGCAAGAAAAATTTTTTTTGAAACAGTGTATGGTGTTGGATGTTAACTAGAGTTATTTTGATGATCATTTTGCAGTATATACAAATATCAGATCATTCTGTTACACACTATAACTGGTATGTTAACTGTCAACTATAGCTCATTAAAAAAAAACCAACAAAACACACATGGAGCGCCTGGATGGCTCTGTGGGTTGAAGCCTCTGCCTTCGGCTCTGGTCATGATCTCAGGGTCCTGAGATCGAACCCCCACATCGGGCTCCCTGCTCAGCGGGGAGCCTGCTTCCCCCTCTCTCTCTGCCTGCCTCTCTGCCTACTTGTGATCTCTGTCAAGTAAATAAACAAAATCTTAAAATGCACACACACACACACACACACACACACACACACATTAGGCAGAAATAGCTCAACACAATTTCAGAAACAATTATTGGAAAATTCCCAATAATTTCTAGATAGAGGATACTAGAAGTATCCACTGTAATTTTCAGAGCTACGTGATTTAGCCATAGACTGATTGTATTTTTAAACTGTAAATCATTATTTATACTTAGAAACCCAATATCATCTGAAACAGGTGAAGTTTTGAAAACTTTACTATCTACCAAACCCTAGTAGTTTTCAAAAGGCATTTGAAAAGCTAATCATGAGTAACAGAACTACCAAGTAGCTAATCCTCATTACAATGTCATTATAAAACCGTGTAAAATCACCAAAGTACAATAAGAAAACATACATTTGAATTTTATAATCTCTGCTCTCTCTAAATGTCTTACAGTAGTTTCTAATCAGTAGTAAAGTGTATAATTTATATATGCAAATATATAAATTTGTAATTTATAAACATTTAACAGGCAATTGCTTTTTGGTTCTTTCACCCTTAGTTAACTATTATTAGGTTATCCCAAACTGCACACTGCTAAGAACAAGGAATCTTGCAATAATACTGAAATCAATTTGTATTACTCAGCCATAAAAAAGAATAAAATCTTTCTATTTGAGACAACATGGATGGACCTTTAGGGCTTTATGCTAAGTGAGATAAATCAGTCAGAGAAAGACAAATACTGTACAATATCACTTGTATGCAGAATTCAAAAATGCCAAATGCACAAAAATAGAATAGGATGGTGGCTAGCAGGGCCAGGCTAATTGGGAAGATGTATTTAAGGGTACAGACTTGAAACTAGTAGAAAAGTCTCCAAACCTTATTTATCACAGCACAGTGATCATAGTCAGCAATACTATATAATAAACTTGAGAGCTGCTAAGAGAATAAGTCTTCATTGTTCTCACCACAAAAAAAGAAATGATAATTGTGTGACATAATAGAGATGTTAGCTAACATTAAAGTGATAATCTATTGCAATGTATAAGTGTATCAAATCACTATGCTGTATACCTTAAACTTGTATGGTGTTATATATCAGTTATATCTCAGAATATTTACAAGACAAAACACAAAAGGTAAAGAAGTTTTACTCTTCCTGTTTAACAAGACAGCTGAGAGACAGAGCTTGATGTGTCCATGCGATGTATACAAATATATTTTGTAGGTTTCAAGTCACACAGCTAGGACTCCGAGTTCCCAGAAGGCAGAAACCTCCCTAATCATCTTTTTAGCCAGTGTCTAAAACAGTGCCTAGCATGGAGGAAACAATAGATACTGCTGAGTAAATGACTAGAACTCACATATGGGACTTCTGACATCCAAATCCAGGCTTTCAAGTGGAATATACCATGCTTTTGTTCATTAAACACTATTTTGTTGAGTACCTACAAGGTGAGAAACATTGGTTAACTTCTCATTCGGCAGTTCCTGAGCCGAGTAAGATGCATTGCCTTGTGCTGGGCATTTCTGATGCTGGGTGGAAACTCCTTAATAGTGAAGCAGCAGTTAGTCCACATGGTAGACTGCACAAGGAGGCATTTCCTCTTGGTTAAAGATGACTTGACTTTTAAAACAAATGAAGAAAACCTGGGAGGAGAGACTTCTGAGAAAATGCTTCCTACAAAGGACAGTAAAGGAAGGCTTTTTCCTCATTCTCCATTGGATAGCAAGCCAAGGATAGCTGTGCAGTTGAAGAGTTCGGCTCCTCTCTTGGTGCCAGTGGCAAACATCTAAAAAAAATTCTGAGGTTGAGGCTAAGAAAATAGTATTTAAAAATAAGTTATTAATAAAACACTTACAAGGAAAGCAGCGACCACTACCAGATTATGGGTCTTTACCACAAGAACCACCAATAATGGTTTAGAGAGCAACAGAGAGTGAAAAAATGTTAATACCCATACTTTAAAGGGGTGTGGATCTATTTCATTTGGAATTTCCTGTTCTAAATGCAGGGTTACTCTTTCTTAAATAAAAAATGCATGTTTTTATCTGAATCAGAAAATTGTATTCTTTGAAACTTTGAAATTCCTTTACAGCAGTTTGTTATGGCCACTCATTTACAGAATTATGGGTTATTTAAAAATTTTATATCATTTTGGAATGTATAGTTAAATCTCAGTTATTCAGAATTTAACAAAGCAAAACTTATATAAGTGGCACACTTTAATCAACTTAAAGCAACAAATGTCAAGGTTAGAGCTGACATCTTTTTGAAGTGCAGCCTTATGGAGGTTTTAGAGGAAGAATATATTTACTTAATTTCATATATTCTGAGTATTTACATTACTATGTGATGATTAATAATTGTTTATATCAGAGGTTTTCAAAGTGTAATATTTTCACCATATGCATTATTTAAAATATGGTTTTCTGGACTCCACTCCAGATTGTAATCAGTCTATGGTGATAGGACCTACGAATCTCCTTTTAAAACAAGTATTTTAAGAGACTCTTTTTGCACATTAAAGTTTGAGTACTACTGATCTAGATTAGAAGATCCTAGATTATTTTCTTAATTATCAGAAGACAATATAATTATGTTTAGAATACCCTTCTTAGGTAGAAAATGGGTTAATACAACTCTAAGAATGAAAGCAAAATGGCTTTCTTTGTAACCAATATAATCATTAAATTAATAGTTTATTCACTAAGTATTCTGGGCAATTGATATATACCACATGTAGAGATGTAAGAGGTTGACTAACTGAAAAAATTATTTTGTGGTGAACCAGCTGCAAGCAGTGATAAAAGCTTCTTCGAGAGGGCTCAGAACGGCAGCAAGAGGAAAACCAACTTTGGTAACATTTGGTGTTCTCTTTTTGAAGTTGCCCTGTTTCTAAGATGGGATAGAGGAGAAATGTATAAAGTACTGCAGTGCTGTCCAGCTATTTGTTAACTTGGCTGTATTATCAGAAGACTGACTATGCTGTTTGCTACTTCTTGCATGGAGCTAAGCGCTCTTAGGTGTCTTATTTAAATCTTGCATTTGGTGCCCAAGGCATCTTACAGTCTGTACAGATGGAAGGTGTCAACACAGTATCTCTCCTTGTTCTGTGTCTCTTCCCTAAGGATTTGGATTTGACAAAAACTTTCCCTTCTCTACAGGGCAGAGATGCAACATTGACATTGATGAGTGTGCCTCCAATCCCTGTCGCAAGGGTGCAACATGCATCAATGATGTGAATGGTTTCCGCTGTCTGTGCCCTGAGGGTCCGCATCACCCCAGCTGCTACTCACAGGTGAACGAGTGCCTGAGCAGTCCCTGCATCCACGGAAACTGTACCGGGGGCCTCAGCGGGTGAGTAGTTGCCATGTACGATTAGTTCCTTTTTGACTTGTAGCAAGCCAATTGGGTTTCAACACAGGCCTTTTCCTGTGGAAGTCATTCAGGGGCTTGAGCTGAGACTGGGTTGTAGATTTTGGTAGGCTTCTTCACTCTTCCAAACCACCACTTCTGCTCTACCTTCCATGACTGAATAGGTAGAAAATAGGGAGGTAGTCAGCTCACAGGAGAAGTCCAATATTATTTTGTGAGTCTTTGGCAATTGTGCTTTTAGAAATCACTGCAAGATTGAGTTCTAAGGGAGGTTCTATTTGATCTTTTCCACTGCGTAAAAAAAGCTCAGTTCTTAAAAACAACAACTACAGCAACAAAACTCCTCAGTTCTATTCTGTTACAGTACCAGTGTGCCACTGAAGTGGAGTTGGTCTCAGCTAACTTTAGACATGGCCCTGATAAAACATTCATGGTTTGTAAGCCCCCGAGAGTTGTGTGATGTGTTGATAGGTACTTTTCTAGAAACTCAGAGTGTGATGTTAGGTCACACGAGATAGTCCTATACTCTTGCTATGCCTGCCAGAAGATAGGGCTCTAGGCATTGCCATTTGCCATACTTAAAACAGGTGAAAGAATGAAGTGTGTATTTAGGGGTGAAGGTAAACCAAGTAATTTTTCCAAATGAATTACCTCGGTATATCTGTTTCATATATCTGCAAAGCATCCCAACCCATCTACCCTTTTCCTGAGTATCTCCACACAAGAGAGCTTTTATTTCCTGATGTTAATATAATCTATATCTATATCTATAATATAATCTAAGTATTAATGATGTTCAACTTGTGAACAGTATACATGTATTTCAGACACCTTCGTTTTTGTTCCTTTTCCTTCTCAGCTTACCCTGCATGCTTTCTGGGGCAGGGTTTCAGGAAAGAACAAAGCATGTCTCAAAAGTGAGACATCCCAGGAGCTCCTCAGAGTGACTTAGAGTCTCTGATACTAACCTACTTCTTGGGTGTCTGTTTTGCGTCAGAAACAAATGATCCGGGACGCCTGGGTGGCTCAGTTGGTTAAGCAGCTGCCTTCGGCTCAGGTCATGATCCCGGCGTCCTGGGATCGAGTCCCACATTGGGCTCCTTGCCGAGCAAGGAGCCTGCTTCTCCCTCTGCCTCTGCCTGCCATTCTGTCTGC
>NC_081570.1:102840685-102911960 GCF_022355385.1 Mustela nigripes | reverse complement strand
GGCCCCCGCGCCCCCCCCCCCCCCCCCGGCAGTCTTTGTGTGCCACTCCTGTCCCCCCCCCCCCCCCCCCCCGGTAAAAAAAAAAAAAATTTTAAAAAAAAAAAAAAAAAAAAGAAACAAATGATCCTAAGGTTTGCTTTACTTTAGTTTTATGTATAATAAAAGCTCAGATTTATCCGCATTAATGTGTCTTTCAAATTGGTCCAATGTGTTTACTGACCACTGTTTACATATGAAAGCTCACTGTAATTAATTAAGTTCTCTAGCATCTTGGTGAGCTGGGAAGCACTGGAAAAATCTGGTTACTGAATACTCCAGATGGGGCCACACAATTCACATTGTGTCCACAACGATCCAAGTATAGATTCCAAGAAGAGCAAAAATGAGATTAGTTTACCAATGAGCTCCTCTGTCCCTCATTTCTTCACCAAGTCTTACATTTCACCTAAGACTCAAGTTTACATTTATCCTCCCATAATAAAGAAAGCTATATTTACTTTCAGGTACAAGTGCCTCTGTGATGCAGGCTGGGTTGGCATCAACTGTGAAGTGGACAAAAATGAATGTCTTTCTAACCCATGTCAGAATGGAGGAACTTGTGACAATCTGGTGAATGGATACAGGTGTACTTGCAAGAAGGGCTTTAAAGGTGAAAACAGAAGTGCATATTTCTATCTCCCTTTATGCCTTTTTCTTATTGCATATTCTTGGACTTCTTCCTTTCCCTTTCCTTTGTTCCTATTCACTCTTATAGCAAACATAATTTGAGAACTTAATATTTGTAAGAACTTAATGTTTTTACACTTGGGAAATTAAAACATAAAGAGATACCAATTCTATTAGCAGAGATGTGAGCTACAGAACTATTTAAGGTGAGCAGCTAGGATTCCACTTATACAACTCTGGACAGGTGTTCTAATTGTAAGCTCCCTGGTGCCGGTTTGATTCTATGGTAATTCAAAAGAGATTTGTAGAGAGTAGAATGAGAATATTGTCTTACTATAATTATGAGAACAGTCATGCCGTGGAAGAATCCGTGTGTTCCAGACACCTTCCAACAAATTATCTTACACATTGAGATAACCTAAACATATAGTCTACCTGTGGCCTTCTATAAATGTATTATAGTGGCTGTTGTATAAAATCATTTTTTGAGTTGCCATTGTATTTCCACCATCAACTTTCTCTTAGAAACTCATGAGAGTGAAATCTGTGGGTATATCGTTGATTTTGCACTCCTATATCCACTTGGCCTTTAATTTCCCCACTCAAAAATTGTCCCAGGCTACCACGATATATCAGTATGTTTCAGGGTCAGTTTATTTGATTATTTGAAAATTTTACTGACCACTGTTTACATATGTTCCAGGGTCAGTTTATTTATTTATCTATGTATTTGAAAATTTTCTGAGACTATATTTTAGTCATTAATTTTCTGACATATTATATTTGCAAAGAAATTTAAAAATGCTTTTATTTCTTTGTCTCATTGAGACTTGCTGATCAATGAACAAAATAAAAATCAAAATGTAAAATCCAAAGTTGTGTGACTGGTGAGTAGCAGAGTACAGTTTGAACCCAGACCTGTGTACTGCCAGACCACCATTTATTTTTTTTTATTTACAGTGCTTATAGTTCCTCTATCTTGAGGCTCTTGGGTACTGTCCTATCCCATTGATACTTCCTCTTTTTCATAGTGGGAATAGATTGCATGTCTTGGATCAGGGGAAAACAGTTTTATGGCTTTAGGAAGTACTGCTACATTAATAGTAGAGACTATGCATATGAAAAAGTGGGCATAGGGACGCCTGGGTGGCTCAGTTAGTTGGACGACTGCCTTCGGCTCAGGTCATGATCCCGGAGTCCCGGGATCGAGTCCCACATCGGGCTCCCAGCTCCATGGGGAGTCTGCTTCGCTCTCTGACCTCCTCGCTCATGCTCTCTCTCACTGTCTCTCTCTCAAATAAATAAATAAAATCTTTAAAAAAAAAAAAAAAGAAAAGAAAAAGTGGGCATAAACCAGAGACTTTGATTAATGTCTGAAAGAAAATTATCCCTTGAGGCACTTGGGCAGCTCAGCCAGTTGAGCACCCGACTCTTGATTTTACCTCAGGTCATGATCTCGCAGTTCTGGGATTGAGCCCTGCATGGGGCTCCACACTCAGCAGGAAGTCTGTTTGAGATTCTTTCCCTCTGCCCTTCCCTCTGCTCATGCTCACTCCCCATCTCTCTCCCAAATAAATGAATAGATCTTAAAAAAAAATATCATCCCTTGATTCATTATACCCCCTTTTAGGCTCTGTCCAGCTGCTTTGTATAGAGAGAGCTAATATTTACATACAGCAGCAGAGTTTTAACATAAAGGAGCTTCTTGGTCCATTGTTGAGGAATTACTTGTATTTGAAGGTGCATTCAACCTTTAGACTATTAGAATATACTTTTTCTATTCAACTTTTTGACTGTGTTTTACTGACTGATTGTATGTCATGGACTTGCCACTGAAATGAATGAACCAGTGTTCCAGTGGCCTAAAGAAATTCAGTTTCTAAAGCAGTTAATATTTCCCATGAGGGGCACCTGGGTGGCTCAGTACATTAAGTGTCTGCCTTTGGCTCAGGTCATGATCCTGGGGTCTTAGAATCAAGCCCCAAAACCAGCTGCCTGCTCAAGGGGGAGCCTGCTTCTCCCTCTGTCTCTCCCCTGACTTGTGTGTGCGCTCTCTCTCTCAAGTAAATAAATAAACTCTAAAAAATATATTTACCATGAAGAGGTTTGTTTGTAATTTAGATAATGAGGAGCTAACAAAGTTCTCGTTATTTGGTGGTTTTCCCTTTTTCTGTCTATAGGCTATAACTGTCAAGTGAATATTGATGAATGTGCTTCAAATCCCTGTCTGAACCAAGGAACCTGCTTTGATGACATAAGTGGCTATACTTGCCACTGTGTGCTGCCATACACAGGTGAGTTCTGCAGGTGAAAGGACCAGAGGGAATGCCTGTTGCCTTGTCGTTCTAAACCCCTGAGTCTCAGAGACAGGGTCTGTGGGGGGGGCAGTGGTGCTGCTCTGAGGAATCAGTCCCTGGTCAACCATCCTGCCTTCACTGATTAGATCTTGAGCCCTGACAAAACCCTGTGGCCTTCCTAAATGCAACTGATAAGGGAACTCATTTGCCTTCTTTGTACTTTGGGGTTTAAAGTGTTCTTTAAAATTATGTATGGCTGCTGGTTTCATTCATTATCTGCAGGGACCCAGTGTTGTCATGATCTGTGTTCTTAGTCTAGTTCAATAATAGAACAACCACCACGTACTGATAATTTACTGTATGCCAGACACTTTGTATACTTTGGATTCCTTAATCTAGTATTCACAATAATTCTGCCAAGTAGAAGTTCCTATGACCATTTTATGCTGAGGCAAAGAGAAGTTACCTGCTGAAAGTCACATTGGTAAGTGGTAGATTTGCCCCTCAGTCTGTCTCAATCCAAAGTTCGTGCTCTTATCAGCCCTTCTTCTCCTTACATTCAGTACCACTACGTCTCACTCAGAGAGGTATTGCCGCTTGGATGGCGATTCCACACATTGAAGACATGGGTGTTACTTCATTTCGTATCAAGTGTTCTTTGCTTCAGGTGGTATTTTAGGAGTGTGCTTGGACATTTATTTCTTCTTTGTATTTTCCTGCCTCATTACTGCTGTCTTGTGGTTGTATTTGTGTGGCTTGTTTACCTCTTCATCATCCATTTTCTTGATCTGTGGAGAACAAAATAGAAACATGGATGATGGCTTTGCATGTTTCTTCAGTATGCAGCATGTAGGCAGGAGCATGGCTGAGTTCTTACTCCCCTGGTGGGCTGTTTGTAGTAGCTGTTACTAGTGACTCTAGCTATTAAGAATAGCAGAGTGGCCAAAATCACAACTCTGTTACCCAAAAGACTTGATGCTACATTGTTACTTAGCCCCTCTTTGGAAGAAATGTTCACGGAGGCAAACTGCATTTACCATGCTCCTTGATAAAATGGACGTTATTGGATATCCTTAGCTATCCCCAGACAAAGGATGTCTAAAAAATACATTTCATAATGATAGCACTAATCACATTTGTTCATAGTAAGAAGAGTATCTCCCAGCCAAAAAGACTGAGACTTGATGGCTGCAGGGAGATATAAGCAAGTGTCACTATGCCCAGTTATATCATAGGCTTACCTGCGTGTGATGTAGGTGTGAAAATATTTATTTTGTCTTCTTGCTATTCAGATACTGTAAGAATATTTGACTCTGTGCTGGCTATTGGTTTTTCTTCACATTAGGATCCCAATAAAGAATTTACTTTGTATGAACTTCGGGAAATTATGTTAGACTGAAAGCCTATGTAGATTAAAATTTCAGTGCTGAGTGTGGATAAGGGTTCTGTCATTGGGCTTTGCCAGCATGAAGGGAACTAAACAATATTGCCTTCTCTTGCGAACCACTATTCTGACCAGATACCTTAAAAACTGGTTGGGTACGTTGGTAAAAATTAATGGTAACTTTTTTTCTTTGTGAATATGAAATTTTAGAATGGAATTTTAAGTTGAGTTAGTTGTAATTTGACTTTAAAAAGAAACCTCTTTTCCTTTTAATAAAACCATTTTCCCCCCACCGCCCCCCATGCTGGAAGCTTATATCCAGTATGCTAAGGGAAGAAATATTGGTATGCAAATATCAATGTCATGTTGTTGATGTTGGCATAAGGAGACATGTTACCAGGCAGTCAGAATTACCTCACTCTTTCCTGCTTCCCATGGCCTTCTGATCAACTTTGTTGCCTTCTGGAACAGGCTAGCAGAGGTTGTGAGGAGAGGGAGGTTGTGTTGTTGCTTCTTCCTGACTCACATGAAAGAGGATCTATGTGGCTGAGCTTCTGAGTGGCTGACTCTTAGCAATGGAGATGCAGAAACGATCGCACTTGACTGATGCAGGTGTCCCAATCCTCGATAATAACTACCCATGATAGAAAGACAGGAGGAGCCCAACAGTTGTTGAGTGCTCACTCTATGTGCCAGCCTCTATGCTAATAAAGACTTGATAAGCATTTTTTTTTTCATTTAGTCCTCAAAAAGCATCTATAAGTTATGTACCATCCTGGTTCTCATTTTGCTTATGTGGGAGGCTCAGAGCAGATAAATAACTTGCCTGATGTCACACAGTTAGTAATCAAGCTAGAGCTAAGACTCAAAGGACCTAGGGGGTCTCAGATTCCAAAGTTCTTTTTTTTTTTTTTTTTTTTTTTTTTTTTTTTTAAAGATTTTATTTATTTATTTGACAGAGAGAAATTACAAGTACACTGAGAGGCAGGCAGAGAGAGAGAGAGAAGGAAGCAGGCTCCCTGCTGAGCAGAGAGCCCGATGCGGGACTTGATCCCAGGACCCTGAGATCATGACCTGAGCCGAAGGCAGCGGCTTAACCCACTGAGCCACCCAGGCGCCCTCAGATTCCAAAGTTCTTAACTGCTGAGACCTTAGACTTGGATTCAGAGAGCATCCTTTGGTAAAGAATTTGCAAGATTTCAGTTTCCATGGCTATTTCTCTAAATTCTGTCATTTGCTTTACAGGCAAGAATTGTCAGACGGTGTTGGCTCCCTGTTCCCCAAACCCATGTGAAAATGCTGCTGTTTGCAAAGAGGCACCAAATTTTGAAAGTTACACCTGCCTGTGTGCCCCTGGCTGGCAAGGTAACAATACAGGAGTTAGAGAAGGCAGAAGTTTTAAACAAAGTGGTCAGATCTTCAGATTGACATTGAAGGCCCAGGTCTTCTGAGCCCTGCCCATCATTAAGAACCCCTGCCTTTGTGTAGGAGTGCTAATTGGCATGACTTAGAAAGCCGTTTTCATTTTCATGTCTTTGGGGCCCCCTAGTGGCTGGAAGACTCCTGCCTGAGTCTAAAAGCAAGATGTTCTAAGGCAGTTTTACCATCTGGACAAAACTTGCCCCAAATAATTTATAACAATTATAAAAAATATTTGTGCCCTTATAAAAATAAGGGCACAAAGCCTTACAAGATTTCCCAAAACAGGAGACCAATCTGAATATCCCCATCTTCCACAGCTGAAGCTCGGTGCCCCATACATTTCAGGGGCCTTGCCTTCATTCATTGCACCTGTATTTCTAGGTCAGCGGTGTACAATTGACATTGATGAGTGTGTCTCCAAGCCCTGCATGAACCACGGTCTCTGCCATAACACCCAGGGCAGCTACATGTGTGAGTGTCCTCCAGGCTTCAGTGGTATGGACTGTGAGGAGGACATCGATGACTGTCTTGCCAGTGAGTATGCCAGCTAGCTCATATGCTCCTTGAGGCATACAGGGAGCAGAGCAGAGCCCCATCAAGACAGTTGCCTCTTAGTGCTGAGACTGGCCATCCTAACAGTTTATCATGTGTCTTTAATATTAGGATTTTTCAAATCTTCTTTCAAAGCTCATGACTTTAGGAGTTGAGGCAATAAATCTCTTTAAGCATTCCCTTACTGATTTTTATATACTGATAAAGTGGGGACAAGGCTGTGATGGGTTTTTTTTTTTTAGCAGATCTATTGAGGTATAATTAATATAAAGTGTACTACCAATATTTTAAATGTATAATTCGGTACGTTTTGACATTTGACAACTGAAATCATCTCTAAAGATAATGAACATATCCATCCACCTAAAAATATTTTCTTTTTTAATTTCTCTTCCTTTTCCCCTCCCTGTCCCAGGCAACCAGGGATCTACCTCTGTCACTACAAATTTACCTGCATTTTTTATAATTTTATGTAAATCGAATCATCTCATGCGAACTTTTTTTTAGAAGAGGAAATATGACTTCTGTCATTTAACATATTATTTGAGACTCATCTGTGTTACATGTATTAATAATTCATTCTATTTTATTGCTAAGTAGTATTCCATAATTTGGATATACTATATATATATATATATATATATATATATATATATATATGTAATACACATTTAGCTTTTTTAAAGTTTGGGAATATTATTAATAAAGCTGCTGTGAGTGAGTCTATGTAGACATGTGATTTTATTTCTCTTGAGTAGATATCTAGAAGTGGAATAGATGAATTATGTAGTAGGTATATTTCACAATATATTTCACAGTATGGCCAGAATGTTTTCCAAGATAGTTTTACCATTTTCATTCCCAAAAGCACTGTTTGAGAGTTCCAGGTCAACCACATCCTCAAGAACATTTGGATGTGATTGCCCTTAATTTTAGCCTTTCTAGTGGCTGTATATGCTATGTCACAATGGTTTTAACTTGAATTTCCCTACTTATTAATATTATGAACATCTTTTCATGTGCTTATTCATCAGCCACCTATATTACTTGCTATACTATCTATTGCAAACTTGTGTTCGCTTGAACAATTGGATTGTTTGTCTTATTATTGAGTTCTTTATATTCTACATATAATTTCTTTGTCAGATATTTGCCTTAAAATTATCTTCTCCCAATTATAGCCTCTGTTTTGACTGTCTTTTGAAGAGGAAGAGTTTAATTTTGATGAAATTCAATATAATCATTCAGAGTTCATCTTTCTAGTATGTTGTTTAACAAACCTTTGCCTAACCCAAGATCACTGAGGTCTGTCTCCTTTGATTTCTTCTAAAGATTTTATACTTTTTAGCACTGTTTAAGTCTACAATCTATTTTGAGATAATTTTTACATGTAGTGTGGGTTTTAAAGGTTTTAAAGAGTAATTTTGTGTGGTAATCTTTGCTAACCTCACTTATTAATTCTATATTAATTTAGCTTCTAGTTTAGTTTACATTTTCAGGATTTTTTTTTCTTTTACAGATAATCATGTTATCTCTAAATAAGTATAGCCAAATATATTTTTATTTCTTTTTCAATCTGTATACATTTTGTTTTTCTTGCATTATTATACTGGCTAGGACTTTTAGTAAATGCAGAATAGAAATGGTAAGACAAGCAAATCCTTCTTTGTTCTTGATTCTGGGGCAGGGAGAAGCATGTATATAGTCTTTTGCCACTAAGTATGACGTTACTTGTAGGTTTGGGGCTTTTTTGGGTTGTTTTGTTTTGTTTTGTTTTTGGTCTTCTATCAAATTGAGAAATTTACCATATACTCCTGGTTTGCTGAGAGTTTTTTTTCTTTTTACAGTGAATGAATGTTGATTTTTTTCAAATGATTTTTCTTTATCTGTTGAGGGAGTAATATATTTTTTTTTATGTAGGTGAATTTTGTTAATTGTTTTTCAAATGTTAACCTAACCTTAAATTCCTGGGATAAATTCTACTTGGTCTTTATGTATTATCTCTCTCATATTTATTGGATATGATTTCAAAGTTTTGTTATGAATTTTTGTGTTTATGTTCATGAAGGATATTGTTCCCCAACTTTGTTTTGCTATGTTGGTAAGAGGGCAATGCTGGCCTCAGAACCAATTGGGAATTGGTTCCTCTCTATTTACTGAAAGAGTTTGTGTACAGTTGGTATTATATCTACTAAATATCTAGGTCTGGAACTTTCTTTCTTAGGTTTTAACTATAAATTTAATGTCTTTAATATATTTATTCTGGATATCTTTTTTTTAATTGAGCTTTGGTAATTTGTATCTTTCAGAGCATTAGTTTTACTTTCTTTAAATTGTCAGAATTATTGGCATTCATAATATTCCTATATTGTACTTTTACTGTAAGATCTCTGGTGATTTCCGATATTGGTAATTTATATCTCTCTTTTCTTTGTGATTGCTCTTGGTAGAAAATTGTTGATTTTAGTAATCTTTTTAGTGAACCCATTTTTAGTTTTATATTTTTCTCAGCTGGTTTGCTGTTTTCTAATTCATTGATTTCTGGTCTTTATTCTTCCTATTTTGGATCTAGCTTGCCCTTCTTTTTCTAGTTTAAGATGAAAGCATAGACCATTGATTTTATTTCTTTCTACTTTTCTCACATAATAAACATTTAGTGCCATATGTTTTTTTCCCAAAACACTGATTTAACTGTATTTCACAAATTTTGATATATCCTGGTTTTTTGTTTTTTTTTTTTTTCAGAATACTTTCTAATTTCCAGTTTGATTCATTCTTTGACTCATAAATTATTTGGAAGTGTGTTCTTTAATTCTAAATCTTTTTTATCAAGTTTTTAATCTTAATTCCATTATAATTAAAATACATTGTTCCATTAGTTTTAGTTATACAATATAGTGATTCAACAATTCTACACATTACTTAGTGCTCATCATAGTAAGTATACTCTTTAATCCCCATCTCCTGTTTGACCCATTTGCCCACCTACCTCCCCTCTGGTAACTCTAAAGTAAAGAGTTTGTTTCTTGCTTTCTTTCTTTCTCTCCTTTTCTCTTTCTCTTTTTTCCCTTTGCTCATTCATTTGTTTTCTTAAATTACACATATCAGTGAAATCATATCCATATGGTATTTGTCTCCAACTTACTTTGCTTAGAATTACATTTTCTAGCTCCATCTATATTGTTGCTAATTCCAAGTATCTTTTGTTGCTGATTGCTTCCAGATAGTTTTGTTATGATATCTGGTTTAATTCCATGTGATCAGAGAACGTACTTTGCATTATTTGGATTATTTGAAATGTATTAAATCATATTTTCTGGCCTAGTCTGTGGTCTGTTTTGGTAAGTGTTCTGTGTGCACTTGAAATGAATGTCTGTTTTGCTGTTTCTTGGTGTGTTCTATAGCTGTTACTAATTCAAATTGGTTAATAGTATTTTTAGGTCTTCCCTGATTTTCTTTCTGCTTATTCTATAAATCAGTGATTTTTTTAAAAGATTTTATTTACCTATTTGACAGATAGAGATCACAAGTAGGCAGAGAGGCAGGTAGAGAGAGAGAGAGGAGGAAGGAAGCAGGCTCCCTGCTGAGCAGAGAGCCCGATTTGGGGTTCAATCCCAGAACTCTGGGAACATGACCTGAGCCGAAGGCAGAGACTTTAACCCACTGAGCCACCCAGGCGCCCCTATGAATTAGTGAAATTGATGTCTTTCACTATTATTGTGTATTTGTCTATTTCTCCTGGTAATTCTGTCAGTTTTTGCCTAATGTATTTTGAAGATCTGGTTTTAAGTACATAAACATCTAAGATTGTTATGTTCTCTTGAAGAATTGAGTCCTTTGTTATGAAATAACCTTGTTTAACCCTTGTAATATTCCTTGTTCTGAAGTCTCCTTTGTTTGATATTAATATAACTACCCTCCCTTTCTTTTGATTATTGTTGGGTATTTTTTCCATCCTTTTCCTTTTGGCCTATCTGTGTCTTTAAAGTATGTTTTTTTAGAGACCATATATTGAGTCTTGCTTTTTCTCTCTGATATGACAGTGTCTAACTTCTAATTGAGGTGTTCATGCCATTTAAACTGAGTTCAATATTTGCCATCTTGCATTTTACTTTATCTTTTTCCTTCTCTTTCCGTTTCCCTCTCTTTTTTTGCCTTCCGTTGAAATAACTGAACATTTTTTGGATTGCATTTTATTTCCCCGCTGGCACATTAACAGTATCTTTTTTTTTTTTTTTTGGTGGTGGTGGTAGCAGTGGTTTTGGGTTTGCAGTATGCAACTTTAACTGATTACCTTCAACTCTACTACTTTATATTGCACATAAAAACCTTACAACAGTGCACCTGGTTGGCTCAGTGGGTTGGGGCCTCTGCTTTCAGCTCGGGTCGTGGTCCCGGGGTCCTGGGATAGAGCCCCGCGTCGGGCTCTCTGCTCAGCAGGGAGCCTGCTTCCCCCCCAGTTCTCTGCCTGCCTCTCTGCCTGCTTGTGAGCTCTCTCTGTCAAATGGATAAATAAAATATTTTTAAAAATTAAAAAAAAAAAACCTTACAAAAAAAAGAAAGTATTCTTATACTTTCACTTCTGCCTTCTGTTCCATTGTTGTCATAAATGTATCATAATCCCTCAAAATATTAATTTTGCATCAAATGGTCAATTAAATTTCAAGAGATGTAAAAATAAATTAATAATCTTTATACATAAGAACATATTTATAGTTTCTGGTGTTTTACATTCTTTTGCATAGATCTGCATTTCTGCATTCTGCATAGATCTACATCACTTTACTTCAGCCTGAAGAAATTAATCTAATAATTCTTGTAGTGCTTATCTCCTAGTGATTAATTCTTTCTGCCTTTCTGTGTCTGAAAAGGTTTTTATTTTGGCTCAGTTTTCAAAGATATTTTCATAGGGAGTAGAATTCTAAGTTGACTTTTCCCTCCAGCACTGTCAAGTCATCCGTCCATTCTTTTTTACCTTGGATTTTTTTCTGAGGAGCAATCTGCAATGATTCTTATATTTGTTTCTTTATATTATTTTCTCTCCTTTGGCTATTTTTAAGGTATTTTCTTTCTACTGATTTTTAGCAGTTTGACTATAATGCCCCTTATTGTTCTTCATGTTCCTTTAGGAGGGGGGTTTCATTGACATTTTGGGATATATGGGTCCAGATTGGAAAATATTCAAGCACTGTTTTTTTCAAAACTTTTTTGCTCCCCTTTACAAATTTCATCATACATCTTTTAGGCTGCTTGAAGTTGTCTCTCTGTTCAACAATACTATACTTATTTATTTTTTTTAGAGTTTTTTCCCTCAGTGTTTCATTTTAGATAATTTTATTATTTGAAGATATTTTGATATATCTTCAAGTTCACTGGTCATTTCCTCTATAGTGTTTTGTTTGCTGCTAATCTCATTCAATACTATTTTTTTTCTTCATTGTATTTCTATCTCTAGAAGTTTGATTTGAGTCTTTCCTTATACCTTTAACTCTCTCCTTTTCATGTTCATGCTTTCTTCTTCTTGAACATACAGAGAGTATGTTTATCATAGTTGTTTTATGGTCTTCACACTGAATCTACCATATGGGAAATTCCTGGATCTGTTTCTTTTTTTTTTTTTTTAAAGATTTTATTTATTCATTTGACAGAGATCACAAGTAGGCAGAGAGGCAGGCAGAGAGAGGAAGGGAAGCATGTTCCCTGCTGAGCAGAGAGCCCAACGCAGGGTCAATCCCAGGACCCTGAGATCATGACCTGAGCCGAAGGCAGAGGCTCTAACCCACCGAGCCACCCAGGTGCCCCTTGGGTCTGTATCTATTTTTGACATGTATCTTCATCATGAGTTGTATTTCTTGCTTCTTTGCCTACCAGGTAAATTTTTATTGGATGCTAGACTTTTACAAAGATCTTCAGAGTATTTTCACGCTTTGTTTTATGGACCATTTGGAAACAGTTTGATCCTTTGGGTCTTTTCTTCAGGATTTGTTAGGTCCAGACAGCCTTTAGTCTAGGACTAAAATGGCTCAATACTGAGATAGTATTCTCTGAGAATCCTATTTAGTGCTTAGTTAGGAGGTCTTTTCATTTTGACTGTCATGAACATTAGCTATTCTCATCCTATTGTAAACTCTTGGGATTGTTCCACATACATCTTATCTTTCTGGTTCTTTCTCCAGCTTTGACATTGTCATCACACGCATGTGATATACTCAGTTACTTATCAGTATTCACTGCTTATCAGTACTCAGTTACTTGTGTGGTGATTAAATCATTAAATTTCAAACAAGGTTATCACAATGTGTTAAAAGTAATGGCACCTAATTCACAGCATACATAATATCAGATCACCATATAGATGGCACCAAACTAGGTCCTGGCAATGCCAAGGTAGATAAAACTCAGTGTTTACATTCATGAAACTCATAGTCTATTGGCAAAGAAAGATATGCAGACAAATTCAACATTGTATAGTAAGTAGTGAAGAAAAATATTTCACAGCAGTTGATGGAGAAATTTAAAGGAGTGGGATCAAATTATTTGGATTTCTTTTCCACGTTAATTATTTTATGAGTCAAAATTTTCAGTATTTAAAATTTTTATAATTAATTTGTAATAATTCAGTAAGTTATGGTGAGTTTCCTGAAAGACATTATGGAAATTACAGTGTGCTATGCTGTGGATAAGAAGGAATAATAATCATTTTTACAATTTTTCCAGTAAAGATTGCAGATGAGCCTTAAAGTAGAATTAACCTAATAGATGAGTAAGTTTTAAATAAGCCTGTTATCAAATCAGGGCTACATTACCCACCTGCTGTTTAGTTCTCTTGTTATGTAGAGGACCAGTCTTTGCAATATATTTTAAGCTCCTTAAGAACAGGGGCTAACTCTTATTTTTCTTGTTCTGATTTATATGTCATCTATATTTTAGAAGACTGTGCCATGATAGAAGCTCAAAATTTGTTGAGTAATTGCTGTGAGCCTAAAGTGTTCTAAAGTTGATCTATGCAATATAGAATTTTTGTTAATGTTTCCTGATTCTAGAAAACAAAAACAAACAGGAAAGAGAAGAGCTAAGGAAAGGAAATGAAAGATGAAGGGAGGACAAAGATAGGAAATACAGATCAGCCCAGGGGGCTGCTTAGTATATATGCTATCCTACATCACCCACTCCCATTACCACATACACCTTTTGAAAGTCTTTACTGGTATTTTTGAGATTCTGTATATTGGGAACACATACTTGATTAGCAAATGTGGGCAACCATTATAAATTTTAGGACTCTTAATTTTGCAAAACTGCTAGTGGTGCGTGTGCATAGTTCATTCCAGTTATCAAATAGGCTAAGACTCTCAGGTAAGTGTTACTGCATTCATTTTCGTAAATGGTGGAGTCAAGGCAAAATACCTGTAAAGAAAAGTACAAGTAGAGAAAAGTGAGAATTGTTACTGTTC
The DNA here is from genome assembly GCF_022355385.1 of Mustela nigripes. NCBI lineage: Eukaryota > Metazoa > Chordata > Mammalia > Carnivora > Mustelidae > Mustela > Mustela nigripes. Next base: position 102,898,185 of record NC_081570.1, on the reverse strand, counting down.
TTAGTGTGACTTAGTTCAGGTCACTCACCTTTAGGTCTAAGATTAAATCGATGCTATAGTTCCGAGCTCTAATTCTTGTGTGTAATGACTTAGATCCTTGCCAGAATGGAGGTTCCTGTGTAGATGGAATGAATACTTTCTCCTGCCTGTGCAATCCTGGCTTTATTGGGGATAAGTGTCAAACAGACATGAATGAGTGTCTGAGTGAACCCTGTAAGAATGGAGGGACCTGTTCTGACTATGTCAACAGTTACACTTGCAAGTGCCAGTTGGGATTTGATGGAGTCCATTGTGAGAACAACATCGATGAGTGCACTGAGAGGTGAGCAACCCATACACTCAACAGCCACCACTGTCTTATGGGGAGAATGGGGAAAGGAGGGAAAACTATAGAGCACAAGGCTGTGGTTACAGCACAGGGTAAGGTAGCTACCTGGGTCCCATTGCTTTGTCTTCTATTGCCTACTTCCTGATGCCCTGTAAATGTGTAGTTAGCAGGTGAAAGGTCAGAGGTTGAAAAGCTTAGTGGGACAGACCATCATTTATTTCTTATGCTTAGGGAATAGGAAAAGTTATAATGCTGTTCCATTCTCCTCTTGGACCCTTGTTCATTTCAGCTGACATTTTAAAATTCCCCCCCCCCCCAGATTTGTCATTACTCTTTAGTAATTTCCAGGTTGTTGGGTTTTTTTTTTTTTTTCAACAAGTTTGTTCTGTTTCTCTTTCAGAAATCTAGAGTCCAGACCTACTTATTAAGCATTTTTCTTATAAATTAAATTGACTTAGGGATAAAGTGAAATGTTATACATGGAAAACCACAGGACTGGGTAAAACCTGGAAACCCTCACTTTACAGGTTACTCCTGTAACCTTTTTGGTTGTAGAAATGAAGCTGGGACTCAAGCTCATTGACACCCAGTCTAATTTGGAAAAAGAAAATTTATTAGATCTAGGAGTTTAAGATGCTCAGGAGTATTTGCCTCTGTAACATGTTAGATTCTAGGAAACTGACTTTTAAATAGCAGGTCAGAGGAATCAGATTACATAGCTGGCATTGCTTTCTTTGCTTCTCAGCTCCTGTTTCAATGGTGGCACCTGTGTCGATGGGATTAACTCCTTCACTTGCTTGTGCCCTGTGGGCTTCACTGGCCCCTTCTGCCTCCATGAGATCAATGAATGCAGCTCTCATCCCTGCCTAAATGAAGGAATATGTGTTGATGGCCTGGGTACCTACCGCTGCACCTGCCCCTTGGGCTACACGGGGAAAAACTGTCAGGTAATTAAATTTCAGCCCATTGAGCTCCCTCAGAGTAGCTGAATATTACACTTATTTTTCTTCTAAGCAGAATAAGCCCCTCCTAAAAGGGAAGATTCTGGCTCTCAGAATCTGTCTCTGAGATAAATTCTGGCTCTCAGAATCTGTCTCTGAGATAAATCTGCATAACTTCTTAACAGCTGGTAGATTCCAAAATGGTGACACTGGCAAGATTATATCGATTTACAAGCATGAGATGGTTGTAACAGGCTAACCAAGAATTGCAGAGAAATACATGTGGAAAATAAGTGCATAGATAGTATTTATGTTGGAAATACAAAAAGGAAGATAACAGTCTAAAGTCTTTGAAGATCAGATACAGTATCTAGGCAGAAAATAATGATTATTATTATGTCTTGCAGTGTTGTAATATTCTCAAAACCAAGCTTGCCAAAAGTTTTTTTAAATTCATTTATGTAAATTTTTTTTTTACATTTTTATAGACTCTCAGAGCCAACAAGGGCAAACTTTCATTTCTTGAAAGAAGAAACTGAGTCCCAAAGGGGACAAAGTAATCTTTCCAGAGTTGCATACCAAACAGCATTGTATTTATTTATTTTTATTTATTTTTGATTTATTTATTTGAGAGAGAAAGAACAAATGAATGGGGAGAGGGACAGAGGGGTAAGCAGACTCCCCGTTTTGTGTGGAGCTAGACATGGAGCCCGATGTGGGGATTGATCCCAGAACCCTGAGATCATGACCTGAGCCAAAGTCAGATGCTAACTGAGCCATCCAGGCACCCCACATTGTTTTTAATTTTATGCTATTTTCACCTCTTAATGATAGGATGATAGAACTCCAGAGAATTTAGAACCAAGTGGCCAAATTTAACTAGACTTAGAATGTGTATTTCAGTTAGGCTTTGGTTATATTCGACATGCCAATAACCTACTTCTGCATATTAAATTAAACAGCTTGATGCTAGTTCTATGGATCAGAAGGACATTCTTCCTTGGGCTCTTGCTCATTCTCACCTCACAGTGTGAGGTTACATGTAGCAGGGCATGCTCCACCCAAACGCACTGGCACCTTCTTTCACAGACATTCCATGAGTGTGACCGTGCTCTCCCCGGGGATCAAGTCACCACATGCAAGTTATGGAGTTACAGGACTAGTCCACTCATACTCTTTGCCTCATGTTTTTCATAAGCCTGATTTTCTCCCCTCTAAATAAGCTTCCTGACAACTTTTAGGTTTATTAACAGGCTTTAAGTCCTTTTACTCATATTCACCTGGATAGATTTGACTGAGACCCCTATAGATTTCTCCCACAGAACTAGCACAGGTGTTATGGACCTGTCTGACAGCTGTAATTTCTTTCTTTCTGGCTGTGCAGGGTGGCCACAGATCTGGACATAATCATAACATAGGGAATAACTTAAATTATTAGGTTCCCTCAAATGCTTAAACTTCTGTGGTAGGAACCTTTTAAATAGCAGAGCTAAGAAGAATTAGACTATGTAAAATGATTGGATTACCTGAGAACATTGGACTATTTTAAGATGTGACTGAGGCCTCTTTTTTTTTTTTTTTTTTTTTAAATTAGTGTGCTCTCCTTTGATTCTTAAAATTCAGTGTGTGTGACTTATTTTCTTCTTTTTTGATATTTGGATGTTGCTGTATTGTTCTGTTTCAGACCCTGGTGAACCTCTGTAGTCGGTCTCCATGTAAAAACAAAGGTACTTGCATTCAGGAAAAAGCAGAGTCTCGGTGCCTGTGTCCATCTGGATGGGCTGGTGCTTACTGTGATGTGCCTAATGTGTCCTGTGAAGTGGCAGCTTTCCACAGAGGTGAGCTCTGTTTCTTCAGGCTCCAGGGTCCCTCCCCAAAGTATCAGCCAACTAGCTGCATTTTAGGGCAGGTATTGTTAATCATGGGAGAGCAGACAGTGGTTGGTGGGCAGGGCTCTACAGAAAGGGTCTGATATGGAAGGTGAAAAAGCAGAGGCACAGGCTTAGAGATTCCAAAAAGAAAAGTATGTAAAATGAAATGAAGGTATATTCCACTTTCAGGACTTACTTCTTCTCTTTTCTTTTTTATTTTTATTTTATTTTATTTTTTTAAGATTTACTTATTTATTTTAGAGAGAGTGAGAGAGCAAGGGATGGGGAGGGAAGAGTGGAGAGGGAGAGAGAGAATCTCAAGCAGACTCCATGCTCAGCATGGAGTCTAACATGGGCTCCATCCCACAACTCTGAGATCACTGCCCGAGCGAAGTCAAAACCCAGACACCTAACTGAGCCCCCCCAGACTCCCAGGGCTGGTTTATTTTCAATATAAATCTGGTGCTGAGGGTCATGAACAAGATAAGAATACCATTAGTTGGTCTGAACCTGACACGGGTGCTCTTCTGTGATGTTTCTTCTCATACTCGGTTTCCTAGGGGTATCCACTGACCACCTGTGCCAGCACTCCGGTGTCTGCATCAATGCTGGCAACTCGCATCACTGCCAGTGCCCCCTGGGCTACACTGGGAGCTACTGTGAGGAGCAGCTCGATGAGTGCTCGTCCAACCCTTGCCAGCACGGAGCCACCTGCAGGGACTTCATTGGCGGGTACAGATGTGAGGTGAGATGAGTGGGCAGATGTCAGAGACCTCCCAAAGATGGCGCAGGTCTTGTGAGCACTAACATACTGAAGTTAGCTGCTTGTGACTTATTTTTACAATTTATAGCTGTGTTTTTTAACCAATCACCATTATATATTGTTTACCAGCCACCACCAATTTCCATCCCCTTGTATAATAAGTTCACATGGCTCTAGTAAGGTATTTTTGTAGAGGTCTGAAGCCATCTCACTTGCATAGAGTTGCCTCAGGATTCAGAGCCAACTTTCACTGCCAGAGTGCATTTAGGCACATTTAGCCAGTAGCTCAGTGGCCCCTGGCACTTTCCTAAATAGCAGCTGAGATAGGAGAAGCCACTTTGTGGTATGTCCCGAAGTTGCTTAGGCTGTTCCATGTAGCATCACACTAAGTATGACATGTATATGTCTGAGGAAGTGTGTGTCTATGAAGGAACATGGCACTGTCTTCCTGATGGTTGCGCTGATAATGGGTAGAGCAAGATGTAAACAAGACATCAGAGACTTGTATTTGATAGCAATTTAGGCCACCCAGGACCACTGAGAAAAGCTTTACTTCTCATAAATGAGCTAAAGATGGGTCTCTTTATGTTGGCCCCACAGTTATTCCTTCAGAGAGGGCTGAGACCTGTTAGTTCAAAAGCCACCAGGACCAAACAAAAATTTTTACACATCCAGTTTTTCTAAAAATAGCCCTAATAAAGCATGTTTTTAGCCATGTAGAGCCTTTCTGCTTTGTATAGTCTACAAAACTGCACCCAATATCTGCAAGCCATAGGTAAGCCCCAGGACCTAAAGACCCCAGACCAGTGCTGCCCTTCAGAACTCTCTGACCCAAAGACTGGGGCCTGGCTGCACGAAACATGTAAGCCCCCTCACTCTTACCCCCTTCCCTTGGAATTCACTTGCCCTCCTTTCCTTATCTTCTTGTCTGCTCTGGACAGTCTCATGCTGTGAGGGATGCCCGCACATGCAAACCTATCGAAGTATTACCCAATAAAGCCACTTCACAGTCAGGGTTTTTTTCCTCTGAACCCCTGTGTCTACTATGTTAGCTAACACAACCCCTCCCCCCCCATCTCAGCCAGTTTCTCATACATATGTGTGGTTTCCTGAATCCAGAGATCAATAAATGCAGCGCGTTTACTACTGTCCACACATACTGTTGGACTGAGTCATAGGGTCCTCATTGCATACCAAGGAATGCATATTTGAAAGATGGGAAAACCTAAATTGAGGAGTGATGAAAGTTTTGCACAGGTGTCAACTCTGAAATATCTCTCAGATTGTTGAGTTCTTGCCTTTGTTATAAAGTGGCTTTTCAACTGGAAGGTGTCAGTATCAGTATGCTGCAAGTTGGCCCTGCACCAGATGATTGGTAGGGCGTGTGATGGTGCTGGAGAAGCATATAAGAGCTGGGTGGGGGCCGGGGCTGGGCAGAGGTATACAGCAACCTTCCGGATTTCATTTGTTCTGGTGGTCTGTTTCCAACAATTATCCAATGTTTCTTCCTATTCGCTTATTCCTATCAGTGTGTCCCAGGGTATCAGGGTGTCAATTGTGAGTATGAAGTAGATGAGTGCCAGAATCAGCCGTGCCAGAACGGAGGCACCTGTGTCGACCTTGTGAACCATTTCAAGTGTTCCTGTCCACCAGGCACTCGAGGTATGATATCAGCCCTAAACGTCTCTATCTAGGGCATTTTCTTATGTTGTAAATCCATTTTTAGTGTGGAGGAGGTTTTAAAATATTAAGCATTTAGTTCTGGATTCCAGTAACTCAGGCCATTGCACTCTCTCATCTCTTGCCTAGCTCTGATGTTCTGACTCATGTTCTCCTTTCTTTCTGGTTGTTGTTGACATCGTCTGTCCCATGAAACACGGAATGTGGAAATGATGCAGTGTTGCAACAAGACTAGCCTGGTTAGCAAGATTTCTTGGTGCTTCAACGGAAAATAACTAGTGGTCTCTTGAATAGATAATTCACATTTACTAGCTTCGGTATTTTTTAAAACTTGCTAAGTATTGCCTCGATAAGGTAGGGGATTGAATGAAATGAAAACATTTGCCTATTTTCATAAGCGCAGGTGCAGAAGGTAATGCCCTAAGGCTGTTAACTAAGAATTGCAGTAAAGCCTACGGAGCTAACCCTAGACTGAACGATGGGACATCAGTGTACTGTGGGCATTGCCCCTGCCTCTGAACAATCTTCTGGAGAGAGCTTGGAGTATTCTTTGTTAGAAGAGGTGTAGTTATAACCTTTTTGAGCAGCCTGTAAAAAGAAAAAAGCTGAGCCCATCCACAATGGTGAGAAATTCATCTCAGTGTTGAAGAGAATAGAATATCAGGGAAGTATTTATACTCTCTTAGACATTTGTGCAGTGAACTTTGATAATTTACCTTCCTTGAGTTCAGGGTTTGACTAACTTAAAATAGGAGAGTACCCCACTGATAGGATAGTAATCAAGCAATGAGGTTAAAGGGGAAGAGAAAACTCAAGAGAAACAACCTTTAAATACGGGAAGATTTGTCCTGTGAAAAGGGGAGTAGTTCTCTGCTCTAGAAATCAATAGTTGAAAGAGAAGTAGAAGTGATTTTGATTCATTATTAGTTAGTTCCTTTTGATATTTTTGCTGTTGACGAAAGCTCTGATTCTGGTGGCAGATGAAATCTCAGATCTCAGTGGCTTGACACAACAATGCTTGTCACTCAAAGTCAGAGTGTCTCTGTATTCTAGCTATGAGGTTGTAAGCACTTGGCCTCCAAGGCCTCCACAACAGAGGAGGAGAGAAACAGACTTGTAGTCATGCAGCAGCTTTCCCTGCCTCAGTCTGGACATGACACCCATCATTATTGCTCATAGTACATTGGCCAGAATTAGTAAAATGGTCTCAATCTGACTCCAGGAGAGACTGGGGGTGTGGGAGAACACATAGATATCATTGCACTCTAAGAATTCTGCTATACCATGAATGTTCTATGTATTACAGATGTTAGTCCTAGAATTGACCCTTCTATAATGCAACAAAAGTTCTCTTTTCTGTTTGTTAAGGATGGCTTAAACAATAGTTTTGCTTTTAGTTTTGACTATTAGTATTTTGAATATGTCATTCTACTGCTTTTTCTTAATAATTTTTTTATTATGTTAATGTCAGTTACCATTTGTTTTTGATGTAGTGTTCCATGATTCATTGTTGGCATCCTACTGCTTTTTTTTTTTTTAAAGATTTTATTTATTTATTTGACAGAGAGAGATCACAGTAGACAGAGAGGCAGGCAGAGAGAGAGAGAGGGAAGCAGGCTCCCTGCTGAGCAGGGAGCCCGATGCGGGACTCGATCCCAGGACCCTGAGATCATGACCTGAGCTGAAGGCAGCGGCTTAACCCACTGAGCCACCCAGGTGCCCCCATCCTACTGCTTTTTGACCTCCAGGGTTTGTTTTTGTCTTTTAAGGAGAAATCAGCTGTTAACCTTATTGAGGATCCCTTGTTTGTGATAAGTTGCTTCTCCCTTGGTACTTTCAAAGTGCTCTTTTTGTCTTTGTCTTATGACCTTTTGCTTATGATATTTGTAGATTTGGATCTCTTTGAGTTTATCATGCTTAGAATTAATTGAGTTACCATACTATGTGTGCTTGGTTAGGTATGTAGACTGGTATTTATTTTTCCTGGCTTGACTTCTCTGGCCATTGGTCAGCCTCCAGGGGACTGTCAAATCCTATAAGTTCATTGTGAGAGTTATCACAATGATTTCAGTACTCCTGAGCTTTGGATCTTGGCCTGGGGGCACCCCTGGTTCCAGGTCCAGAGCCAGCTGTTGTGCGTATCCCTACTACCTTGCTTCGGGCAGAGGTTGAGCTCATTCTCAATTAATAGGTCTGTGTATTACTGCTGGTTCCATTCTGATGGGACTCTAGGCATCAGTGTTCATTTTACTAGCAGCTCCTAATTACCAAATATTCAGTGTCAGTGGGATCACAAACTTGTTTTGTTTTTTACTGTCTTGTTTTTTATGGTTTGCAAATAGGTAATCTATGCACATGTCCCAAATTTTACATATAGACACACATTCTTAAATACATACACATGTAACAAAAGCATAAAATGAAAACTCTCTTTCCATTCCCTTTCCCTATACCTAGTTCTCCCTCTTCACAAGCAAATAACCTCCACTTTGTTTTATTTTCTTGTGTATCATCTAGGTTTTTTTTTTTTTTATGTGCCCTTCAGAATTTCCTTACATATATAGAAGCCAAATACAAAGATATTTTTATTTACCCCTTTTCTTACTTTGAAGATAGGGTATTAGATAAACTCTTACACTTGATTTTTTTTTTTACTTAATTGGAGATGATTCCATATCAATTTATAGAACTTCCTTAATTTTTTTCATCCTGTAGAATTTTGAGTAGAAGTATATAGAACCAAAGTCCTAGTGATAGAAGTTTGGGTTTCTTGCATGTATATATTTGTAGACAAATTTACAGAAATGGAATTGCTGGATTAGAGAATTATGTGCATTTGTAACTTAGATTAATATTGCTGATTCATAGTGTATGAGCATACTGGCTTCTTCTCAGTCAGGATAAATGTATTCTCATCTATGAGTCATTTGGTTTTCCTCTTCAGTGGTTTCTCTGTTTGTATCTATATCTTTTTTCCCCTATTACATTGATCATGTTAATATTTTATAGAGATAAAGTATGATACAAAATATTGTCAGTATATTATTTCTTGTCTTTAATTTTTTTATAATTTTTTTCATGCAGAGCTTTTTATTTTTATTTTTTTAAAGATTTGTTTATTCTAGAGAGAGAGCAGGGAGAGGGGCAAAGGGAGAGGGGGAGAGAGAATCTCAAGCAAACTCTGCGCTGAATGCAGAGCTCAAGGGGGCCTTAGTCTTAGGTGCCCAAGATCATGACTTGAGCTGAAACCAAGAGTCGTATGCTCAACTGACTGAGCCACGCAGGCACCCTTGGAGCTTTTTCCTTTTAATCAGATTGGATTTATCAACCTTTTTTTTTTTTTAATGGCTTCTGGATTTTGAATCCTAGTCAGTAATACCTTCTACACTCTAAGTTTATAAAGGAATTCTCCCATATTTTCTTCAAGTACTAGAATATTGTAGCACTTTTTTCCATATGGCTACTGATTTTTTCCCAACACAATTTACTGAATATTTGACCTTTTATGCAATAATTTGAGATAGCAACTTTATCAAATTCTAAATTTCCTTGTGTAACTGGGTGTTATTCTGGACTTTTTCCTTTTTCTTTCTTTCTTTTTCTTTTTCTTTTTCCTTTATTCTGCTTTATTCTGTTAATTTATCAATACCACTCTGTTTTAATTATTAAGGAACTTTGTTTTCAGGGTTTTCCAGGCTATGGTTATAGTTTATTTTTTCATATAACTTTAGAGTCAGATTATCCATTTAAAAATTAATTACATTAAAAAATTTTGGTGGCTTTTTTTATGGGGGTTGTATTAAATTTATGAATCTGTGTAAGGAAAACTGACATCTTCATGATGAGGAGTCTTCCTAACCAAATCATAGCATCTTCTCATTTATTCAGATCTCCTTTTGTGTCTTTCAGGGCTATTTTAAAGTTTTCATATAGCTATAGTACATTTCTTTTTAAGATTATTTCTCTAGTTTTGTCTTTTGATATTGCTATTGAAAATGAGGTCTTTTCATCCTTTTTTTAAAAAGATTTTATTTATTGATTTGAGAGAGAGACAGAAAGAGCATGAGCAGTGGGGAGGGACAGAGAGAGAGGGACATGGTGCCTAAGGTGGGGCTCCATCCCAGGACCCTGGATCATGACCTGAGTCATAGTCAGACACTTAACTGACTGAGCCACCCAGATGCCCTCTTTTTCCTTTTTAATAGTCTTGCTTATCTTAGTGTATGCTACCACTATAAGTGACAAGAATACATAACTGTTTTCCTTTCTTTTATAATTTTTTAGATCATTCATGGAATCATCTCTAGAATTGTTATTAATTTCTTTTGTACTCTCAAGAATATTTACAGATGTCATACTAGATAGCTCACTTACATCGATAGTACATTAAATGAGCGCTATTTTAAATGGAATAACCTTTGAGCTCTCAACAGAATATTTTTCCTAAAATTTTTAAAAGTAAGCAACTAGTAAACATTATTTTACAGGAAAAAAGTCAGTGGTCTAAAACCTAACTATATCACTCAAAATTAAGTTCTAGTTCTTACCAATATTTTTACATACTTATAATCTATGTCCTGATTGTAATAGTCTCTTTTGAACTGTTTTTATAGTTTGAATAATGGGAATAAAGTAATGAAAATTGCTGGGTGCCTCTTGAGCTCCAGTCTCCCCGTCTCTCAGGTGGAACAAAGAATTCTGGCTACTGCCCAGGAGACTGCTTCAATGGATTCTGTGGGAGAGTACCTGTGAAGACCTGAACACATTCTTTCCTTGGCCCTTACTGGTCACCAGGAGGACAGCAGCTTCTCCTTGCCTGACCTGAAAGGTCCCATTGCAGATTGAGACATGTAACTTGAATAACTGCTCTCTTCAGCTGGAAGGCAGTGTTCCAAAGAATGTCATCATTCTCTATGTCTTCTCTCTTTCCTCCAGGCTTGCTTTGTGAAGAGAACATTGATGACTGTGCTGGGGGTCCCCACTGCCTTAATGGTGGTCAGTGTGTGGACAGGATTGGGGGCTACAGTTGTCGCTGCCTGCCTGGCTTTGCCGGAGAGCGGTGTGAGGGGGACATCAACGAGTGCCTCTCAAACCCCTGCAGCTCTGAGGGCAGCCTGGACTGCGTCCAGCTAACCAATGACTACCTGTGTGTCTGCCGCAACGCCTTCACTGGTGAGAGTCTTCTCCAGCACCGCCAGCACTCTACCTCAGAGGGGCTTTGAGTGAGGAAATTTGAGTGAAGGACGTATGTCACCTACTGGACCCAAAGTAGCTATTTTCTTACATGGGAAAAACTAGGGCAGCTTAGTTCGGAGGCAGTTTTGCCTCAGGTCTGTGCTTCATGGATGTTAGAGTCTACCTCTGCCTTTTTTGTTTTTCCTGAGGTGCTTTCTCTTTTGTTATACGCTGATGATATCATACTAGAGCAGAAATACAAAAAAAGAAATAGAATGCTGTGAAGACCTGAACACATTCTTTCCTTGGCCCTTACTGGTCACCAGTGGTTAAGCAAAATAACACGTTTTAATTGGGGAAAAATACACATAACAGTGTGTACCATCTTAACCATTTAAAAATATTTTACTTATTTATTTGACAGAAATCACAAGTAGGCAGAGAGGGGGCGGGAAGCAGGCTCCCCGCTGAGCAGAGAGCCTGATGCGGGCCTCGATCCCAGGACCCTGAGACCATGACCTGAGCCAAAGGCAGGCACCCAGGCACCCCCATCTTAACCATTTTTAAGTGTACAGTTCAATAGTATTAAATATGTTCACATTGCTGTGCTGCCAACACGAAATTCATCCACAGAACTCTTTCATCTGAGGAAAATAATGTCTTGTGTTCAGAAACCAAGTGTCTGCTCTGGCTTCATCACCCTGTCTCCTTTGGCATGTAATAACTTGGGTTACTGGGTAGTCACTTCCCCTTCTCTCCATGTCTGGAACCCAGAGATGATTAGGATCTTCTGAGTCACCTAAGAGGAGTAGGTCTGAATTGGGATGTGTTTAAGCAAAACCAGTTCATGAGAGTATGTACTGGAAAGCTGCAGGTGTATTACCTGCACAGCTAAGAGTTGGCTGTGCTCCCAGTCTCTTCTCAAGTTTCTTTATCTTCACAAAGCATAAAGATGACCAAGTCCTGTCTCAGAATGGGCTCTTGTCATAGGCACTTATTAGTTACTTCTGAAGATGGGCAGCTTGGCAACTTTGGGATAGTGTTTAACAGTGGCAGTGTCATCAGATACTCAGAAGTCTGCCTGGCATTTCTGGAGTCGTTCCAGACTTTATGCTATAGTAGTATTCCTTGGGAGTCGGGTGATAGGCTACAGTAGTCTCCTGAGTACTAATTTGGCAAGTTGGACTCAGCTGTATTGTGAGCCCATCTCTAGACCTCCTTCCTTCCAATTTTAAAGAGATGTTACCTTTAAGAACTTTGGTAATTTATGAAGAATGGGATGTATTTTGCGCTGTGGAAGATGCCTGGATGCGATATCAAAAAAGAAACAGTCCCTTATGAACATCATGCCTATTGGGGCAATGTTGGACACAGAGAGTGTGAACAGTCTGTCTGGCAGCCTCATGTTGGCCATGAGGTGCTTGGGAAGCCAGAGAAGCAAACCAGGCTACTGTTTCTTTCATTGCCTCTGAGGCTTCCTTTTCCTGGAAACCCTGACAAGCACCTACAAAGAAAGAGGGAAAGAGATGAAGGAAGGATTAAAGACAACCTTGAACTTGTGTCCCACCACCAGGAAGGAGTAGTGATGCATTGTCCGCACTTGTGATTGAAAAGAGTCCCTTGAGCTCACTGGGTGTAATTATTGTGGGATGCGGTTGCTGAGATGGAGATTGAGGGGCCATCTGTCCCTGAGCCCCATGTCCATGTGATGGCTGCTCTTGGGTAGTGGCTGCTGCTGTGATTTGAAGAGGCAGGCACATGTAACCCTTGCCTCTTAATCCTGACTGACCAAAACTATGACTATTTAAATTTCCTTTTGAAAACCCCTCTTCTCTTTGTCCATGGCTGAGGGCCAGATGGGACCCATCTCCTGCCATTTGCCAGGAGGCACCAGCTGTGTCTCCACAGGTCTTCCCCTAGGTTCCAGCTGTTTATTTCACTTTATCATGCAGCAGTGGCCTCGATCTAGATGCCTTCTGTTTTAGAACTGTCTCTAGAGGAAATTAACTCTGGAAAAAACTCAGTTCTATTTTAAAGCAGTGCCATTCAGATTACAAAATGGCTAGAAAATGATTGAAAAGAGATGTTACAGATGAAAATTCTGTGTAAGCTACAAATCACCACTTGGATATGTTGGCCTGGTATAGCCTCTCCTGTGAAGTTGACAGTTTTAACAAAATGCACTGAATGGTTTTGGTAAATGTTTCTTTTGGTTTATGAAAGCTAAATTATCTTCAAAAAAAATTAAAAAGCTGAAGTGTCCTTTTCTTTTTCTTCTCTTTTTGTCAGATTAGAGTGGTTTTTCACATCCCTGTCCACCCTGTTTTGTGAGTCTGTTGGGGATGTGTGCCACATATACTTACTGTGTGGGCAAGACACATGAGGGTATTGGCCTGAACCAGTGGTGGTCCAACTAGTGTTTTCCTCATCTTCTCATGTTCCCTTGGGCTTAGGACTCAGCTCACACCTCTTGCCCCATCCCTCACCATTTGGCTAGCTCCCATCCCAACAGCACTCTGTTGAGGAACTGCAGTTACTTCTCCTCCCTTTTAAAACGCCTTTCTATTTTCTGCTTTAAGGTCGTCACTGTGAAACTTTCATTGATGTATGTCCCCAGATGCCTTGCCTGAATGGGGGGACTTGTGCTGTGGCCAGCAACATGCCTGATGGTTTCATTTGTCGTTGTCCCCCGGTAAGTGCCATGTTGTCTATTTAAGGGGCATGCTCTCTTTTACACAGTCTGGACAAAGCCTGAGATTAAACCTGATTTTTCCACATTCCATCTGGAACTTCTTGGTGTGGAGATTGATTAATTTTAGCTCCTTCACAAAAAGTGCTGGAGTTTCCCATTTAAAGCTGTTAAGATACTCCCAGAAAGAGTGAGCTCCCTATTCTATGACTCTCAGTCTTTAGAAGCACTAAGAGAAATCCACGGAAAGTAGTGGAATATTCCCTTGAAAACAAGACTAGTGTCTTTGGCTTCTGGGTGTGCCAGAGGGTAGTCTTGCCTCCCAGATTGGGGCAGAGTTGGTTGGAAATGCTACTCTGCTTATACTCCTTAGCAGGGACTATTTGGGAGCAAGCTGCTTATTATACTAGAAGGAAGCCTATTTTTAGCCATTTGGTATGAAAACTCTCTGTCCTCTTCCAGGGGCTAAAACCTCCCTAAAACAGAGATCACTCTGTGTGAGGACGTAGCGAAGGGAGACCTGTGCAGTAACTTTGGTCTAGCTGAGCAGGAAGTATAAGAATAAAATGACACGGAAAGCTTATTAGATGCTCCAGACTCCGGAAATAACGTCTCTCTCCCCCGCCCCGAAACCCATTATATAAATGGTCTAAGGACAGCTAGGGAAGTTGCTTATAGATACAGTGTTATCTGAGTTTTATCCCACCTATGACCTGTGGATTTAATTTCTAGAAGTGAGCTCTTAAAGTGAACGAATTCTACATTCATCCCATGGAACCTTCATCTCTGACCTTAGGTCACCTTGAAGAGGCTTCCTCCTAGAACATGGTACAGGAGGCTACGTGGAGGGATCTTAGCCATGTGTCTAATCTTTATTGTCTAGAGGGATGGCAGAGAAGGGATTGGGAGGGAAAATGAGGCCTGCTATCCTCATTTGTTCACTGATTTCCACAGGGATTCTCCGGGGCAAGATGCCAGAGCAGCTGCGGACAAGTGAAGTGCAGGAGAGGAGAGCAGTGTGTGCACACGGCCTCAGGACCCCGCTGCTTCTGCCCCAACCCCCAGGACTGTGAATCAGGCTGTACCAGTAGTCCCTGCCAACATGGGGGTAGCTGCTATCCTCAGCGCCAGCCTCCTTACTACTCTTGCCAGTGTTCTCCACCATTCTGGGGCAGCCACTGTGAACTTTACATGGCCCCCACCAGCACCCCTCCTGCCACCTGCCTGAGCCAGTACTGTGCCGACAAAGCTCGGGACGGCGTCTGCGATGAGGCCTGCAACAGCCATGCCTGCCAGTGGGATGGGGGTGACTGTTCCCTGACCATGGAGAACCCCTGGGCCAACTGTTCTTCCCCACTTCCCTGCTGGGATTACATCAACAACCAGTGTGATGAGCTGTGTAACACAGCCGAGTGCCTTTTTGACAATTTTGAATGCCAGGGGAGCAGCAAGACATGCAAGTAAGAGTCCAGGGTCCCCAGAAGCTGAGGGAGACTATCACTAACACAACTCAGTTCCTCGTTCTTGCTCCTAACCACTCCAGGGCTTCAGCCCAAGCTGCCTCTGCTGTTCAGACTGGTGCCCTGAGACCCTCTTCCTGGTGTCAGCCTTGCCCCGCCACACGCTGCCCTGTGCTCCCCCTTGCTGACAGAGGTCCAGGAATGCTCATGTGCAGCCACCCTCTCTCTGCCTTTCTCTGCCTTCTCACCTGCTGCTCTCACGACCTCCTAGGGGAAATAAGTTTTGGAAGTGGTGTTACCCATTCCCAGGCAGCCTCTCACATAATCTGCCTGCAGGATGAATGAAAAGGTCTGTACCTCTCTCGGTTTACCCCCGTCCCTTTCTTTTAGACAGGGTTTCCCCGTCTAGACTTATCAGGAAGCATAAGCCAGATCAGGCTAGTTAACCCTCGTAGTCGTTACCATGGCAGTTACAAGGTGCTTTATGGTTAAATAACAACTTTCCTTTTAGCTCTTGCATTTAATTTAACCTCAGTGCGCTCTCAACATTCTTATGAGGCATAATTACTGTCATTGGTCTTTCACAGGTGAGGGAACTGAGACGTGGGAGGTTGGAGAACTTGTCAGAGCACATAAAGTTACTGTCGACTCCCAAATTCAATGAGCCAGTGTGGCAAATTGTACCAGTGGCAAAACTCTCAAGGGGTGGGAGTAGGGAGGAGAGGGAGATGAAATGATTTGTGCAGCGTTTAGATTTGGAGACTCAATTTCCTGTTCCCAGTATTTGAAAGAGACTCTGTGTGCTCTGGCACAGATTTAAATCTGGTCCCGTGTATGGCATGCACCTCTCTGCACCTGCCTTCCACAGCTAAGACTCAGTCTTGTTTGGGAAGGAAATGAGCCATACTGACATGATCCTCTGTAGAGCCCTGATGGTTCAGTTCCTGGAGGCACCTTTTACTTCCAAAAGTTCACTGTTAACTCATTAGGGATAGTGGATTAAAAAAAGAGAGGAAGTGTGCACCTGGTTGATATTTGTTTCAGGTGTGCAGCTTTGCTTACAAATCTGACTTAACAAGATCACCAGCTGCCTGGGGGGCTGTGAGCCCTGCAGCATAGTAAGCAGCACAGAGTTTTTCTCCTGTGGCGAGCATTAGATGATATGTACTCTGTGCTGTCGGGGATAGGAGATTCGGCAGAGGGACCTGATCTGGGCCATAGGAGATAAGTGGGGAAAGCCACAATAGTTCCAAGTAGAAAACCAAATAATGTGGCAGTCTATTCTGAACTGTTTCCTTGTTCTCTCCCGCTTCTGCCTCCTGCCTAGGTATGACAAATACTGTGCAGACCACTTCAAAGACAACCACTGTGACCAGGGATGCAACAGTGAGGAGTGTGGCTGGGACGGGCTGGACTGTGCTGCTGACCGGCCAGAGAACCTGGCAGAGGGGACCCTGGTTATAGTGGTGCTCATGCCCCCGGAGCAGCTGCTCCAGGACGCCCGCAGCTTCTTGCGGGCACTGGGTACCCTGCTCCATACCAACCTGCACATTAAACGGGACTCGCAGGGGGCACTCATGGTCTACCCCTACTATGGTGAGAAGTCGGCTGCCATGAAGAAGCAGAGGATGACTCGAAGGTCCCTTCCTGATGATCAAGAACAGGAGGTGGCTGGGTAGGTGTTTGGTTTCTAGAGCCCTTAAAGCTTACTTCTTAACTTCTTCAAGTTTATAAAGCTAAGTACTTTGATACACAGAGGTTATAACTGAACCTGTAAAAATGCAGAGCTCAGAGAAGTAGAACAGCCCACCAAGTAAGACAAACCCATTTGCCAGTATGTGTGTTTAAGAGTTAAAGTTTGCCTTGGTCCTGGTATCCTGAGAGGTGCATTGGAGCAAGCAGAAGGCAGGATGTCAGGGAGGCCTCCTCAAATGCCAGAATTCGTAACCCTTTGCCAGGGTTGCCTCAGATCCCTTCAGTACTACTCTTCTTTTGAAATAATCATTGCCTTCTATTCATAGAAGTCTTTATAATCATCTTAAATTGTGTCTTTGCACCCTACTTTTTGTTGGTATATCCCACAATTCTAGCTAGCTAGGATCCAGATGCAGAGACAGAGGAGAATGAGGACCAGCTTTACCCACTTTCCTCACTTGGTCTTGTGTTGCCTCAGTCAGAAGGCGCAGACTCAGCCAGGCCAAGGAAGGTGAGGCAGAGTCCAAGTGGGAATTAGTGGTTAGGATCTGAAGGGACAGGATCTTAATTTCTAAGATCTTTCAAGGAAGTGTCACAGAGCTGGAGAGCCCAGTGCTGAAGGTGAGGAAGGAAGGCTCATGTAATCCTTTTTAACTTCACTGTTTAACTGACACCTTTCTGTTTTCTCACCATTTCCCTTGGCATCCCACAGCTCTAAGGTATTTCTGGAAATTGACAACCGCCAGTGTGTTCAAGATTCAGACCAGTGTTTCAAGAACACAGATGCAGCAGCAGCTCTTCTGGCTTCTCATGCCATCCAGGGGACCCTGTCCTACCCTCTTGTGTCTGTCGTCAGTGAGTAGCACTGGTGTTAAGGGGAAAGTTTGGGGCAGGGGAGGTGTTACTTGGGGGCACGGAGAAAAGGGCACACTTTTCAATGTGCAGCTCTGTTTTTCAGGGCTGGTGATGTCAATCAATCCATGCCTTCTAAATGAATTTATACTAATATTGAGAGGTTTATTCAGCACTTTCCCTGTCCCTCTGCATTTCCAGGTGAATCTCTGATGCCAAAACCCACTCAGCTTCTCTATCTGCTTGCTGTGGCTGTGGTCATTATCCTGTTTATTATCCTGCTGGGAGTAATCATGGCGAAACGAAAGCGTAAGCATGGCTCCCTCTGGTTGCCTGAAGGTTTTACCCTTCGTCGAGACTCCAGCAATCACAAGCGTCGTGAGCCAGTGGGACAGGATGCTGTGGGACTGAAGTAAGATGGTTTACTAGCAAACTACTATTGACAGTAGTAAAAAGCAGGGATAGATCAGAAAGGAGATCTTGTTGAATTATGATTTTAAATTTCAAGCTCTGGCGATATCACGCTATCACACTTGACCATGATTCTGAACTCCTGCTGAGTGACGATGAAGTAATAGAATCTGGATGCTTCTGTTCCGTACCTATTTAAGTGGCAGTGCTCAGCTTTTTTGTAGAGGCACACTTTTGTTGTAAGCTCTTGATCCATGGGAAAGGAAAGGACTTTTACTCAGGCAATGGGACATAAAATACTACCCACCCTTTCTGGGCCATAGCCCCTGAAAATCTTTGAGGATAGCCATAGAAAAAGTATTAAAAACCACTATATTAGTTTACAATATAACCTCTGCTCTTGTTTTTTCCCTTCTTAATTTTGTCCTTTCAGAAATCTCTCTGTGCAAGTCTCAGAGGCTAACCTTATTGGTTCTGGAACAAGTGAACATTGGGTTGATGATGAAGGGCCTCAGCCAAAGAAAGCCAAGGTAAGCTGGCCATGGTAGATCCACCATTGTCAGGCACTATCTGGTCACACTTCATATTTCTGTCTTTTGGTATCTGGAGTGTCCCAAATGGGAGAGCAGGGTGGTAGTCTTTGTATGCTGCCCAGGCAATGGCTAACCCCAGGTGTCCTGAAAGGTAAAAATTGTTAGGTCATCAATGGCCTTGGGTTTCCTCCATACGCGTTTCACTAAGAACTCTTTAAAAATAATAAAACAAACGTGACTTCTTCCTTCAGAATCATGCTTATGGTAGCCAAATAAAGACTGATGTGTATTAAAACTTACTTCCTTTTTGGCTAGATCTTTCTCTTATCCTCTCTGGATATTCCTTCTAGAAAGGAAGTTGTAGATATAGATACACAGAAGAAGAAAGGCAGTGACCGCTGAATTTGAAGATTCTGCATCTTGAATCCAGAAAATTAAAACCATATAGAAGTAAGAGGTAGATCAGGCTGAAGCTGATACAAAAAGGGAGACCATCCTTCCATACCTGTACATGGCTGGGATATGCATATATCCATGATACTCTAAAGTGGCTTGAAGATATACATGCTTGAGGAATACAGGGATGCAATGCTGGATGACGGCAATAACATTGCTTTAGTTATAATCAGAACTGGATTTGGATCCCAAACTCTGCTACTTGGTAGCTAGAAAATTACTTAACTTCTTTGTACCTGATGATTATTCTTTGTACCTCATTATCTGTAAAATAGGGAGATGTGAAGATAAGACGGCAATACATGTAAAGTGCCCTACCTATTTTCTATCACATAGTAAATATTCAATAAAGGGTAACTGCTATTTAAATTAGTATAGTAATTATTGCCCAACAAGTATATCCCTGGTCCTTGCTATGTGCTGGGCACTGTGTTAGGTACAGGGAAGTGGTGTTGACTGAGGCTTATTTCCTGTTCTCATGAACCTTACTCTCTAGTGGTAGAGACTGCCATGTAATGCCTTGTAAGCACTTAACACAATAGTTAAGTAGAGGTAAGCAGAGAGTGCTTTTTGGGACCCACCAGAGGAATTAAAGTCCAATTCTATATGAAGGGTAGGTAGGAGTTAGAAAAAGACATGGCAAACAGCGGGGACAACACAGGCAAAAATCCAGAAGCAAGGAAATGCTGCTTTGGGGATCTGTAGATAGCATATTTGGTAAGTGAAATAGATGGCATATTAAGGCTGAAGCCTGGAGTTTGGGATGAGGAAGTTGAGAGAGTTGTATGGATGGTGCAGAAGAGGGTGACAGGACCCACCTCCTGGGAACATCAGGAAGCTGGTGTGGATGATGCCCTGGAGGGTGGAATAGAAGGAGAGAGAAATGAGTGGAAGACTCTGGACTAGCTCCTTGTCCATAGTTCCTAATGGTGGGCCAGGTCAACAAGGAGCACTGTTTTCCCCTGTCAGGCTGAAGATGAGGCTTTGCTCTCAGAGGAAGATGATGCCATCGATCGACGTCCATGGACACAGCAGCACCTTGAGGCTGCAGATATCCGCAGGACACCATCGCTGGCGCTCACTCCTCCACAGGCGGAGCAGGAGGTGGACGTGCTAGACGTGAATGTCCGTGGCCCAGGTCAGCAGCTGCAAGCCTCCCCCTTTCCACCTGCCATGCCTGCCCTTGGTTCTGGGTTGTGCCTGTGTCTGCTCCACTTGGTGGTATGCCCCCTGCTGATCGCACAGATGAAATCAGCATGAGGAAATGAATGCTTAGGGAATACAGGCATGCAGAAATCATAAACCTGTGTGAGAAGAATGGAAAGTTTCACATTGCCTCATGTACAGCATGCTTGGGAATAGATAGGCTGGTCATATGGGAAATATTTTAGTAGTTTAGAAAAGTAATATCCCAGGGGCGCCTGGGTGGCTCAGTGGGTTAAAGCCTCTGTCTTTTCTCAGGTCATGATCCCAGGGTCCTGGGATCGAGCCCCGCATTGGGCTCTCTGCTCAGTGGGGAGCCTGCTTCCACCTCTCTCTCTCTCTCTCTCCCCCCCCCGCCCTCTTCCCCCCTCTCTCTCCATCTGCTTCTCTGCCTATGTGTGATCTCTGCCTGTCAAATCAATAAATAAAATCTTAAAAAGAAAAAAATAGAAAAGTAATATCCCAAAGCAGAAGGATAGAAAATTAGTTTAGTTGATATCTTAGTGCATATCATTCTATTAACACTGGACATTTTAAAATGTGGCCCAGTTTAAAATAACATAGCACTTAGGAATTTAAACACAAAGACTTGTTTAACTTAGAGGAGAGCCCTAACTTAAAAAGACTCTTACTTTCCCATTACTCTTCACAGAAAGGACATTATTAGAGGAAAAGTAGGTGGCAGATATAAAACTAATTGCCAGTTACCACGGGAAGCCTAGGGATTTTTTTTCCCCCACAAGAATAACTTTATTCAGACAGAACTGTTCCAACAGTTGGGCTAAGTGAACATTAATGTCTTTCTCCTCTTTGAATACTTTTTGGAAAATTCCTTTCTTATAGATGGGTGCACCCCACTGATGCTGGCTTCTCTCCGAGGAGGCAGCTCAGATATGAGCGATGAAGATGAAGATGGAGAGGACTCTTCTGCCAACATCATCACAGACTTGGTCTACCAAGGTGCCAGCCTGCAGGCCCAGACAGACCGGACCGGTGAGATGGCGCTGCACCTTGCAGCCCGCTACTCAAGGGCTGATGCTGCCAAACGTCTTCTGGATGCAGGTGCAGACGCCAATGCGCAGGACAACATGGGCCGCTGCCCTCTCCATGCTGCAGTGGCAGCTGATGCCCAGGGGGTCTTCCAGGTAAAGAACAGGACTAGGGCTGATTCCCTGTGGATCTATAATGTTTCCTCTTTGCTAAGGCACTTAATATCTGATTATATTCATTCAAAAATTCTTTTAGAGACTAGAGTGGGTGGTAGAGTCCTGCTTGCTGGGCAGAAGAGCAGGAAAAGAATAGCCCCAAGCTAACCTAACTCAAACAGCCAGATAGCGATAGAGCCAACAGCAGATTACACCAGTTTCTAATTTTTAATCGTTGTCCTTTTTGATGTGCCTAAGTGCCTCCCAGGTGAATAGATCAGAGCAGAGAGGTGCCGGTTATGATGCTTTTTGACTAGTATCAGCTTCTCCCTGTAGATTTATCTGGCCTTATGGACTTCCAGCTGCTCCTTGGTGGTTTTCTTGATGTGAATTTCCAGTGTATTCCTTGTTGCCCTTTTATTTTACCCTTGTAAGGAAACTGGAAGCATTCTAGTTCATCTTAAACTAGACACCATAATTGAGGTTGTGATATTTTCCCACATCCCTCCTTTCTTTGGAATGTAGAAGACATCGCTTTCCATGAGCCATTATCCCTTGAGCACTCATTTGTTCATTTATTCATTCATTCATTCATTCATTCATTCAGTATTTATTGATTGAGTATGATAGAGTCTTGGACACGATGATAGCAAGCATTCCCTGCCCTCCAGGATCTTACAGTGTAGCGTCAGCTCTGTTGCTCTTGTTTCTTCTCTTAGCTTCATTATTTCTTGTCTCCAGGTGACTCTCTTTTCTGTACTTTTTCATCTTCTAGATTCTGATCCGCAACCGAGTAACTGATCTGGATGCCAGGATGAATGATGGCACTACACCACTGATCCTGGCTGCCCGCCTAGCTGTGGAGGGAATGGTGGCAGAACTGATCAACTGTCAAGCAGATGTGAACGCAGTGGATGACCATGGTAGGGCCAAGAGGCGGAGAGTCAGACTCTTGCCTGCAAAGCATGCCTCTGAGGGGCAAGTCATTACATGATCCTTGTAGAATTTCCCAGATTTGAATCCAGCATAGACTTTTTGTTCTTCCTTTCAACATTTTGAGTGCAGAGAACTATGCCAGTGGGAAGTTCACAGGCAAAAGATAGGAAGAGATTTCTAGTAAGGGCTCTTGGATCTCAAAGCCAGCCTGTGAAAGGCTTGCCTTTGTGGGCTCCCAGGCATACCACGCTCAGTATGAGGACTTGTGAACTGACTTCACTAGAGGGCTGTGAACAGTATCTTAAATAGACATTCTGGTGTATGCTAAGTAGATAGGCTTTTGTCCTCAGTGTGGGATTCTGTCATGGGGAGGATGTGGGTACCCTAGACAAATGATCCTTTTACCTACGTGTCTTCTGAAAGCTAGGCAGCTTGTATTAAAGTATTTCTGGAACAGAAGAAAAATAAGGTAATACTTTGGTTTTTCCCCATGGACCTCTAGAGACAACTGGCTTGCTGCTATCTGGGAAGTTCAAAGTTTCCTCATATAAGTCATGATGCTTTTTTATACTGAGTAGCACATGTCCCTCTACTCTGTCGGCTTACAAAAATGTTTTTCCCTCTAGGAAAATCCGCTCTTCACTGGGCAGCTGCTGTCAATAACGTGGAGGCAACCCTTTTGCTGTTGAAAAACGGGGCCAACCGAGACATGCAAGACAACAAGGTACAGTCTGGGCTCTGCGCTGGAGGGCAGACCTCACAGTGCCTCAGGTTATGAAGCTTTCCCTTTTCTCCCATAGCTCCTCTTGTGATGAATTCAGACAGAGAGGGATACAGGTGGACAGGAGCTGGCTCTGAAGAGCTTGAGGGGAGGATATTGGGCTTACCCAGGGAAGTGTCTGGAGTGAGCCCTCTGCCTCCGCAGTACTCAGTCTGAAGCAGGCCGTCCTATAAATAATGTCATCGTAGCCCTCTCTGCCTTTCTCTTCTTTGAC
This sequence comes from Mustela nigripes, assembly GCF_022355385.1. Lineage (NCBI taxonomy): Eukaryota > Metazoa > Chordata > Mammalia > Carnivora > Mustelidae > Mustela > Mustela nigripes. The sequence continues at coordinate 102,875,052 of NC_081570.1, read as the reverse complement.
ATTGCTCTTTCTCCTCTTCTCTTTTTGGCTCATGACCACTTCCTTTTCTCTTGTTCATTTCCATTTTCTTTGCTGTGGCTCTTGTTTTCTGTTCTTGGACACCATAGGTGTTTTCCTGTTTGTTTTTCTTCCTCTGAGTCTTAGGTAATATTTCCCTGTCTCTTGCTCGTCTTATCTTTTGTGTTTCCTCTTTTCCCTTATTTTAATTCTTTCTTGAACATGTTTAGTTTCCTTTTGCTTTTGCTTTCCCTTATTTTCCCACTTTAGGTTCCTCTCTCCTACCTTTCTTGTTTCTAACTCCTTATCCTCTTAGAGCCCTATTTTGGTAAGCTCAGTGGTCTTTTAATTAAATCTCTGGCTCAGGGGCATGCTTTATTTCCATATTCCCAACTAAGGAGACATCACCCTCAATGAGGCAATATTGCTTCTTGGAGAAGGATAAAATAATCTTACTCTTTTTACATATAAAGCCACAGATATCCAGTGAGTACACAGGCAGAAAGACATTTTATCTGTGGTATTAAAATTTCATACAGGGAGGCAGTTAGGAAACAAATAACTGGATTTGATAATAACAAAAAGTTTGAGAAACACTGGTTTATTCTCAAGAGTGTTGCTGATTTTAATGTTCTATGTGGGCCTTTTCTGTAGGAAGAGACACCTCTGTTTCTTGCTGCCCGGGAGGGAAGTTACGAAGCAGCCAAGATCCTGTTAGACCATTTTGCCAATCGGGACATCACAGATCACATGGATCGTCTTCCTCGGGACGTGGCTCGGGACCGCATGCACCATGACATTGTGCGCCTCCTGGACGAATACAATGTGACACCAAGCCCTCCAGGCACTGTGCTGACTTCTGCCCTCTCACCTGTGATCTGTGGGCCCAACAGATCTTTCCTCAGCCTAAAGCATACGCCAATGGGCAAGAAGCCTAGACGACCCAATACCAAGAGTACCATGCCCACTAGCCTCCCTAATCTTGCCAAGGAGGCCAAGGATGCCAAGGGTAGTAGGAGGAAGAAGTCTCTGAGTGACAAGGGTCAGCTGTCTGAGAGCTCAGTGACTTTATCCCCTGTTGATTCCTTAGAGTCTCCTCACACATACGTTTCTGACACCACATCCTCTCCAATGATTACATCCCCTGGAATCTTACAGGCCTCGCCCAACCCCATGCTGGCCACTGCAGCACCCCCTGCTCCAGTCCATGCACAGCATGCACTGTCTTTTTCTAACCTGCATGAAATGCAGCCTTTGGCTCATGGGGCCAGCACTGTGCTTCCCTCAGTGAGCCAGCTGCTGTCCCATCACCACATTGTTCCCCCAGGCAGTGGCAGTGCGGGGAGCTTGAGTAGGCTCCATCCTGTCACTGTTCCGGCAGATTGGGTCAGCCGCATGGAGGTGAGTGAGACCCAGTACAATGAGATGTTTGGGATGGTTCTGGCTCCAGCTGAGGGCACGCACCCCAGCATAGCTCCCCAGAGCAGGCCGCCTGAAGGGAAGCACATAACTACCCCTCGGGAGCCTTTGCCCCCCATTGTGACTTTCCAGCTAATCCCCAAAGGCAGTATTGCCCAACCGGCAGGGACTCCCCAGACTCAGTCCAACTGCCCTCCTCCTGTTGCAGGCCCCGTGCCCACCATGTACCAGATTCCAGAAATGGCTCGTTTGCCCAATATGGCTTTTCCCACTGCCATGATGCCCCAGCAGGATGGGCAGGTTGCTCAGACCATTCTCCCAGCCTATCATCCTTTTCCAGCCTCTGTGGGCAAGTACCCCACACCACCTTCACAGCATAGCTATGCTTCCTCAAATGCTGCTGAGCGAACACCCAGTCACAGCGGTCACCTGCAGGGTGAGCATCCCTACCTGACACCGTCCCCAGAGTCTCCTGACCAGTGGTCAAGTTCATCACCACACTCTGCTTCTGACTGGTCAGATGTGACCACCAGCCCTACCCCTGGGGGTGCTGGAGGAGGTCAGCGGGGACCTGGAACACACATGTCTGAGCCACCACGCAGCAACATGCAGGTGTATGCATGAAAGAATCTGCCTCCAGTGTAGGGACAGAGCTGCCTATTATAAATGCTGCTGAGGAACAAATGAAGGTCATCCGGGAGAGACATGAAGAAATCTCTGGAACCAGCTTCTGGAGGCAGGAGAAAGAAGATGCTTTTATCTTTTAGATAATGCAAGGGAAGCAGTTTTTTCAGCTTCACTGGGTATCTGCAGGATTTGGGTTCAGGGGAACATGGCTCCTTTTAATTTCTTACCTATCAAGCCAAGTTTGTGGAAGTGCAAAGCTAATATAAGACTTGGGACCATGTTCACTCTTTTCTATTTGGAGGAAAGAATGGATGCCTGTCATAGCCCAGACATTCTTGCAGTTTGGACTGCATTTTAAGCCCTGGGGGCTTCTGCGATATCCATGAGAAAATTCTACAGAAAGGTCCTCTTCGAAATTGTACCCTGGAATTCTGCTTATGTTGACCTGTCTCATCTTACCTTCCTTGGAAATTCTCTTGACTTCATTTGGTGCTTTAATTTTTGCACCTCTCTGTGGTTGTGCACCCCTGCCCCTAGCATGTTTGAGGGCAAGACCCTTGTGCTTTTAATCATTCTTGCTCTGGAAAGCAACTTCAGCCTCCTTTCTCCTCTTTTCCCAGTGTCTCCAGGAATATCACAAGGTTTGTTTTGGTTATGGTTCTCAGCATTCACCTTTCAAGTATGTTTCTTTAGAAAACAGATCTCTTGCAGTCTCCTACCTAATATCATTCCTACAAGAGGAAGAGGGGCAAGATAGTTTTCTTTGAACCCATTCTGGGGACAGAAGACCCTTTGAAGAGACTGCACCTTAATTCTCTTGCCTGCACGCAGGGTTTTACATAAACCTTACCAGGAAGAAGGATGAGAATTGGCTGTTTTTCCATTTGTGGGCCTAGTCAGTGTGAACTTTTATCCTTGGCAGTGCAGGTACTATGACACCCTTAAAAAAAGAAAAAAATGGAATGTTGGAATGACCAAGAGATAAGTTAACTCATGGGAGAAGTGGTTACCCACTATCAAGTTCCTCTCGTTCCTGCCCAGCATTCCACTGATGGCCCGTGTGAAACACATTTATTCCCAGATCTCGGAACTCCCAGCCCACTTCACTCACTCATCCAGCCAGGGAAGCTAGCCTTAGCTGTTGAGCCTTTCTTTCCAGATATCTCCATAGAAGAAGATGTTTCAAATGATGCTCCCTCGCCATGAAAAAATGAACTCTGCTTGGTTCGAGGGACCCCATGACAGCGGGGGGGGGGGGGGGGGGGGGGCGGGACTGCAGTCTCTACCTCCTGAGTCTATTTATGACCGCACACCCGCTCATCAGTCTTCCCTCCACAGTGTGCACTCGAAGTTATGGTGTACCCAAGTAGGTTCTTGCTGAACACGTGGATTTTCTGTGTTCAAGCACAGGAAACAGAAAGCTGGCCTAGTTTTCTCAAGTCCAAGCCAGCCCTATAAAAATGTTGGAACCATGACGCAGTCTTTGCTGTGTATTTGCTACCATTCCTTTTCCTTCATGGCAGTCATGACATTCCCTTATAGGCAACTAACATAGAAACTTACCAGGATACTTTCCCTTCCTAGAGTCACCTTCTAGATGATGATGGACAATGAAAGACTTACCGTCTTTGTCATGCTCGTGCTGAGATTGTGATTATGTTGTACTTGAGTCTGCTTTCTGTTTGTGGTCTTGGCACCTTCCGTGACCCTCTGTCGAGGGCAGACGCATTCTAGTCAATGCTAGAAATAAGAGGAAAATAGTTTTCTTCCTCTTCTCCCTGATGCTCCCTTCTACCTGGTGCTATGATGTCATGACACCTGGGAAATTAGTTCTGCTGGGGCATTTTGTAGATATTGACAGGTGAATTTCCTATTCTGTTTTCATCTGAATGATAGTCTTTGTTCCTGCCTTGGCTAGGAGTGCCCATCAGAGCATCCCACTTAACCTGATTTGTCTGTGGCCCTGTTTGTCTGTTAACATGGCAGTCTACAATGTTTGGGGTTGTTTTGTTTTGTTTTTTTTCCCAGTCGTGCCCAAGTTCATTGAACCAACAAAAATAATTAGTTCTGCCCCAATGTGAGCAGACTTTATTCTGTAGTCTATTCTCTCACATGGCAACTCTACCAGGCCTTTCATAACATATAATATTTTATCTTTTGAATGGTGACTCTTTACCTTGGACCCACTGCTAATTCACAGATGGGAGAACCTCTCTGCATGGACCAGTGTGGACCCCACCACATCTGCTCTCTCTGTTATCCGATCTCATCCTCACTTCCCGAAAGTATCAGCCTCTGACCCAATAGCTTGGCTCCTCTATAGACTCCTCGCTCCCCAACCACAGTGCAGGCCTAACTCGTGTATTTTTCCTTCTTGGGATCTTTTGGGTTTGGAGGAAGGGACTGTGAAAGCTGCCATTACAGACAACAGGCTTCAGTGATGAAGAGGAAGACACTGCCTTTCAAGCATTTATGAATCCCTTAGTTTGTAAGAACCCTTGAGTTGTATAGTGCCTAATAAAAGAGAAGCTGAGATGGAGAATCACTTTCTCATTTGGGTTCTGAATTAGAGACTAAGTTTTTATAGGACATATCTTTTATGCCATGTATAGGTCACCCCCCATTTTTGGTTTATTTTTATTTTTATAAATTCTTCCTTTGGCTCCTGTCTGCCTTTGGGGGTAGGAAAGGTGTAAGGGTAATAGAGTGAAAGACTTTGATGTAAGCAATCAGCCATGATGCTCAAGCCCATTATACCATCTTATTATCACATTTGCTGGTACACAATTCTTGCATGGAAAAGAACCAAAGGTATAATGTTTTGTTGGCAGGCAGCTTGGAGATTTTGGTTTTAACCAACACATTGAATGTATGATGAGCATTTGAGAGGACACAATTGTATGACCTGACGCTCCCACTTCTAACTGTTTGGTACTATGGCTCCTTCCTTGTGTACATTTCTCTTAAAAGTGATATTATATCTGTTTGTATGAAAAACCCAGTAACCAAGGAAAATGACTGCATGTTCCTAACTATGACATAGTAAGGAAAATGCACAATGTTTTTACTTTTCAAAGTTGCATTCTAAGGTAGTTAAGATGAAATTTATATGAAAGCATTTTTATCACAAAATAAAAAAGATTACATGTCAAGCTCTATGGCATTGCATTTTTTACTTTCTATTCCTGTGTCCCTCATCTTGCGATGATACACCTGATAATGTCAGAATTTGCTGAGAGAGAAATAATTTTCTTTTCATTCTGAAGCCCACAAAGCCCAGCACTAGGTATCTTTTTTTTTTCTTTCCCCAGCCAGATTGTAAAGAAATGCTTTTGAGGAAAAAATTTCTGTCAAACAGGAAGCATCACAAGACTGAATCACTTTTCTGTGTACTAGTTGGTGACAAATAAGACACTTGCTTAGGACAGAGTGCCAGCCAGTGGAGATGGAGAGTGTCTGCTAAAGCCAGAATTTAAAAACATAGTCAAACTAATAACACTGATGACGCTGTTACCTAAACCACATTATTCCTCAAAGTAAATTTTGTATAGCACTTAATATGTACAATTCTAAAATAATATTTTGCCTATAAATATGTTACCAAGTTCCTTTATACATTTCCTCGTATAAGTCAATCAGGGAGACATTTCAACACAGATACTTGACATTGGTGATATTTATGGAATTAGCGGTCTTGTATCAATTTTAGCATTGAACTTATTTCCATATTCTGTTAGCTTTTCAGAAACTTCTGAATCCCACATATGTAATTCTAAACAATAGACATACTTGTTTAAAAGACTGGAAATCTTATGAAACGCTTCAGTTAAATAGTTGGAGAAGCATTATTCAGGATCTGCACAAATACATCTTAACACAACTGACAGCCCATGTTGGTTATCCAGAGAGCATTATAATCTCATATAACACACAGTTAAGCCTTCACCTTCAGTTCTGTAATGGTGTAAAAGGAAAATGAATTTGAGAGCTAAGGAATGACCAGCCAAATCTGGTCGTCTGGAGGCTGGCCTTTCAGAGCTGGACTTGCCTCCTCAGACAATTTAGGAACAAACACTGGCCGGAAACCTGCTTTCATGGATCTGAGCTGCAGGCCGCTAGCTCGCTCACCACATCCTACCCCTGTAATTGCAAGCCTACAAACGTAGCCCTTGACTGTGGCGGAAAGATCCAGGCCTCTCCCAACCATGAAATCCAAGGAGGGAGATCAGGGCCAGAGATCAAGGGCTGCCACATCTCATGGCTTGAACAGGAAACTTGGACACCAGGCCACAGTCAGGCCAGGGAAGGGATGGGTACTTCCCTCAGTTGTGCAGCTCAAAAGCCTCACAGCCCAAGGAGAGGGGGCCGAGTACACCTTTCAGAATACAAGGAACACAGCAACCACCCCTAATGCCCACACACAATCCAAGATGTGATGGGCAGTGGAGGAACTGAGCTTGCTTACTGCTTCTGCATCTGCAAGCTCTCCCAGTGAACACTGCTCTGGGCCAGCTCTGCGTGTGGTCGGCTCCATTTCCTCACATGTCTGACAGTGTTTGCAAAAGCCCTGAAGATAGAGGGTGTGTAAAATGTGTGAGTAGGTGAGGAGGCATAGGGGTGTGTGTGTGTGAAACAGAAAATACAACTCTTCTTTTGACTTACAGCTTAGCGAAACACAACAAAAACATTTACATTAGTCAAGTCCTATCTGCCAAGTGTGGGCAAAACTCCAGTTGGTATAATTTGAGAAAGACTTACTTACAAAATGACTACTTAGGAAGTGTGCACGGGTGAGGTGGAGGGGAACTCTAAGAGACAATGTAGAAAGTGCTGGCTAGCACAGTAGAGCTATGACTACTGGGTCCAAAGAGATGAAGCCGGGAGAGGTTACCAGAACCTGGAAAGAGACCTGTATGTAGAGCAAGTGACCTCAAGAAAAGCTGTGACTTTTTAAAAAAAATTAACATATAATGCATTTGCTTTAAGGGTGCGGGTCTGTGAATCATCAGTCTTAAACAATTCACAGCAATCACATAAGAGTTGTGACTTCTGACAGGGAGTGCAGGGAGCCCCAGGACCCTCCACAAGGAGGAAGCCAGGGAATGAGAACTCTGATCTCGTTCCCCACCCAACTTCTACCCAGACACACGGCTGACGCAGTGGAAGTGTGGAAATACAAGGAGCCTGTGGAATTTGATCAACTGATACGTGTCAGCTTCCTGGAGTGGAGAGCTTGGTAGAGAAGGGAAGAGAGAGTAGACCTGCGGGTGCCAACATATCCTTATCCAGAAGATTCTCCCTACAGCTAGCACATTTCTAAGAAAGTTCTATGGGCAGCCTCCCATTGATGTGTCAAAGCAGGACACACAAAGTAAAAGGAACTAGGTATCGATAATCCCTACTCAACTTCTTTTCCCCATCTCCTAGTGTGTTTCTTCACCACTTTGGCTTTGAGCACTCAAAATGAAGATAATCATCAGCGGTAGAAGGGACAGATTATGGTACATCTTCTCAATGCAATATTACACAGAAATGAAAACAAAAACAGGCAACCATATGAAGAACTGTCATTGACATAAGGTCAAATTAAGCCAGACACAAAAACATACATTCTGTATGATTCCATTATATACATTTAAGAAAAATAAACCAGAGGCAAACAGGGATCGGAATACTGGGTACTCTTCTGGAAGAAGGGTCTTGACTGAGAAGAGGGCAAGAAAAATCTTTCTGGAGTCTGAAACTATCTTGGCCTGGGTGGTAGTTGCATAAATACATACATATGTACAGTTTTGTATAAAATACACTTAGGACTTCGTGCATTTTACTTAGGTAAATTGGACTTCAGTAAAACACATATATAATAACTGACAGAAATGTATATATGCCCAATATAAAAGTTATATATATTTTTACATCATAAAATGTTGTTATCATATTTGTTTCAGGTGTTTTAACAATGATACACATATAGCAAAGACTCCTCCTGTATTTCCCTCTTGTTCCATTCTCTCTCCTTCTATTCCTCGCTCTTCCCTTTCCCAGTTGCTTGATTTCATAAATTTGGTTTGTGGGGATTATTTTATTCTTAAAAACGTCATTATGTGTGATAGCTAATCCATGAAAGAAATATATTTTCATCGCCATTGTGTAAAATGTGGGATTGCATAATGACAAACTTAATTATGTGAGTGAGGTGAGCCATCTGTTGGCTAGCTAGATAGGAGTTCTGGGGGCCTGCTGGATAACCCATCTCTGGCTGGGTCCTGGCTGTCTTTTGGTGCTACCTGGTGGCACCTGTCTGCTTCAGTACAAATATCTTTGGGTTTGAGTCTAGGTTCTGTACACCATCTGGAATTTGCAAGAATCTCACTTCAAATTATCCCTTGCTTTGTATGCCCATTACAGAAACTTTGGGTCAGCCTGTAGGGACCCAGCTCCTGGCTCTCTGTCTCCTCTTTCTCTATTTTTCTCCACTTTCTTTCCTCTGTGTCCACTTTCACTGTACTCCTAGAAAAGATTTAAGAACATGGACCTGGCAGAGGATGGACACCAATCACCAATCATGTGATATCAGAATCTGTGTTACTGTGGTTATTATAGGGCTTTGCATATAAGAATTGGAAAGGAGGGAGAGAGGCTGTCCATCTGAGATTAATAAGACAATTTAAGGAAACTTACTGAAACACTTAACCATTAGGAATTCAGTAATTCAAATGACATCACATTAATTCATGCAGAAACATCTGTTATAAATAAAAACCATTTGGGGGATGTATTTGAAGAGAAGATCACATTTATAACAGCAAACACATACACCAATAATCTTTAAAAATTACTGCCTGCAAATATTAACGAATATACCCACTCCAGACAACTTGAGTGGCCACTGACTCCTGAACAATTACAGCTTTAACTCTGCTTCTATTCTTCCCACCTGCTGGATAAAAATCATAAATATATCCAATCACACCTGCCACCTGGATAAAATTCACTAAGATACTCAAGTCTTTGAACCCATCTCCATTTCACCGAACACACGTGCCAGCTGAGCCCTGCCTAACACGCACTTCCACATACCCACATTGCCCCCCTGGGTGCAGTTTTTTCCCTGCAAGCAAAGAGCAGCGAGTACTCTATCTTTGTCTGACGAGCAGGGGTGGTCCTGGTGACCTCTGACCCACAGACATCAGCAGAGGTCTGTGCTGAAACTCCAACCCAGAAAGAACCCTATTTTTACACCCTGTTATACACAGAGCCCTGACTGTGACAGTGAGTGCCCAGGAATTTAAGAATACCTGGAACAAAACAAAAATGCACAGAGATGAAACCATGCTAAAATCTCAGAGTTTCAAAAAAATCAGTATTATATAGACAGGAATCTCTGAACCTTGCATTATCAAATTAGAATCAGAATAAAAATGTTACAGCCATCTATGTGTACAAAGAATTTTTAAACTTATAAATCAGTTATTGCTACAAAAGTAAGTTAGAAGATATTTAGAAAGAGCGGAAAATACTTATCAAATAGTACCACTATTTTTTTTTTTAGATTTTGTCTTTTATTTTTAAAGATTTTATTTATTTGAAAGAAAGAGAGAGAGAGCATGAGCAGGGGAGTGGGGGTGGAAAGAGGGAAGTAGGCTCCCTGCTAATCAGAGAACCTGATCCCTAGGCTGGATCCCAGGACCCTGGGATTGTGACCTGAGCAGAAGGCAGATGCTTAACTGACTGAGCCACCCAGGCCTCCCTAGTACCACTGTTTTTGAAATGCTAATTGTTGAAACATGGAAAGCAACTCTCTTATTTTTTAATTAACATATAATATATTATTAGCCCCAGGGGTTCAGGTCTGTGAATCACCACATTTACACACTTCATAGCACATACCTTCTTGCTTTGTCAAAGATTAGTTGACCATGGAGCTGAGGGTCTATTTCTGGGCTCTCTCTCTATTCTGTTCCATTGATCTGTGTGTCTGTTTTTGTGCCTATATCATTCTGTCTTTTTTTTTTTTCCCAAAGGTTTTACTTATTTATTTGACAGAGAGATCACAAGTAAGGAGGCAGGTAGAGAGAGAGAGGGGGGAGCAGGCTCCCTGCTGAGCAGAGCCCGATGTGAGGCTCGATCCCAGAACCCTGACATCATGACCCAAGTCGAATGCAGAAGCTTAACCCACTGAGCCATCCAGGTGCCCCAGTACCATACTGTCTTGATGATGACAGCATTGTAATAGAGCTTGAAGTCTGGGAATTGTGATGCCACCAACTTTGGCTTTCTTTTTCAACATTCCTTGGGCTATTCAAGGGTTCTGGTTCCATATAAATTTTAGGATTATTTGTTCCATTTCTTTGAAAGAAATTGATGGTATTTTGATAGGGATTGCATCAAATTTGTAGACTGCTTTAGGTAGCATAGACATGTTCACAATATTTGCTCTTCCATTCCAGGAGCATGGAACATTTTTCCATTTCTTTGCGTCTTCCTCAATTTCTTTCATGAGTACTTTATGGTTTTCTGAGTATAGATTCATTGCCTCTTTGGTTAGGTTTATTCCTAGGTATCTTATGGTTTTGGGTGCAATTGTAAATGGGATTGACTCCTTAATTTCTCTTTCTTCTGTCTTGTTGTTGGTGTAAAGAAGTGTAACTGATTTCTGTGCATTGATTTTATATCCTGACATTTTACTGAATTCCTGTACAAGATTTGGAGTGGAGTCTTTTGGATTTTCCACACATATAGTATCATACCATCTGCAAAAAATGATAGTTTAACTTCTTTACCGATTTGGATGTCTTTAATTTCTTTTTGTTGTCTGATTGCTGAGGCTAGGACTTCTAGTACTATGTTGAATAGCAGTGGTGATAATGGACATCCCTGCCGTGTTCCTGACCTTAGCGGAAAAGCTCTCAGTTTTCCCCCATTGAGAATGATATTCGTGGTGGGTTTTTCATAGATGGCTTTGATGATATTGAAGTATGTACCCTCTATCCCTACACTTTGAAGAGTTTTGATCAGGAAAAGATGCTATACTTTGTCAAATGCTTTTTCAGCATCTACTGTGGAAAGCAACTCAAGTTTTAATGACGAACTTACAAATTTGTTTCCTTTGAAGTTAAGTACGTTGCAGATGCCAGCTCTCACACATTCTGTCCAGTGTGTTCTGGAAGTCCTAGCTCTGGCCCGGAAAAATGGAAAGTCATTGCTTAAAGGTCACTTCTTTAAAAGTCCAAGAAGAAATATAAACTATTAGAAACTGTTGCCATGGGGCACCTGGGTAGCTCAGTAGGTTAAAGCCTCTGCCTTCAGCTTAGGTCATGATCCCAGGGTCCTGGGATTGAACCCCTCCTCTGCAGGGAGCTTCCTCTCTGCCTGCCTCTCTGCCTACTTGTGATCTCTGTCAAATAAATAAGTAAAATATTTTTTTTAAAAGAAACTGTTGCCATTAAAGAGAACAAGAGAGAGTTGTTTTGTTTTGTTTTGTTTCTAACAGAATCTTCCTGTTAGTGATTATTGACTCCAACCAGATGGGTAAAGAAATTACATGCATTCTGGATGTTGGATACAGGAGACTTCTAACCCACGTCGGTCAGGAAAAACCGGGATGTTGGAAGCTGTGGGTTTAGGGGCCTCTGTTGACCTAATGATGAACACTGGAAAGAAAAAATGCGTTCGGGAATTCCTTCTGTGCCTCAGGAAGCATCATCCTGAAGGCACGTAGTTCTTATTCCTCATCCCAGCCTCAGATATCTGTATGAGAGCCCCAGAGCGCTAACTAGAATTCTGTAATCATGCCTCTCCTGACTGACAGATCGAATTCCTCAGAGCAGACTGTGTTGGTGATCAGGTCATTGTCTCTTACTTCTGAAATCACCCCTTCCACCTGCTCTGGAAAAACGAATATGGGACCTTTAAGTATGTTTGCTTTGCCAAATGGCGCTATGTTAAGCTTTATCAGTAGAGGGCGCTGGAGAGACTTTGTAGGTGTAAGAAGTTTTCTTTCCCGGTTCCAGGGACTCCGCGTCAGTAACACCTGGCAGTCTCTATGCCGATGGGGGGAGGAGGGATGCAGGGGCGGGGGTGCTTTGTAGCGGAATGTATTTGAACAGCTTTCCCCAGTGCCCTAGTGAGACACCTTAGACGAGATCCAGTGCCTTAGACGTTGGATTTATGGCAAGATCCACCAGAGCGCTACCTCACCGACTTCTCTGCCATTCAGTATCCAAGGCTGTGGCATCTCACAAGATCTGATCTCAGCACTAGGAGGAGACTAGTCTTCCTGGCTGGCCTATTTCACCTCTCAGGTTTGTAGGTCTACTATACTACTACGTCCTATTCTGCTTTATTTCATATTATATTATACCATATCTTATTATATCATTGCATATTTGCTGTATTAAGTATTCTAGCCACAATTCCAATATTCTTTAGGATTCTCTTTACAGTTTACCAGCAAATCTCTCATTCCTCCAATTCCCTGTTCAAACTGATAATTCTCATTTCCCTCTTCAACTATGATATGGATTCTTTCTCCTGACTGAACCCAGACTGATACAGAAGGTAATTTTTGCAGAGAAATAAACATTGCTCTGTGTTGTGCTTAGTTTTATCTTAATATTAACTAGTCAGAAACTAATAATCTATAAAACTTTTCTTTTCCAAAAGAGACATAATGAATGAATGAATGATGGCTCTCTCAAAAACCTGGAGCTATTCTTTTTCCTTTTAATTTTTAAAATTTTTTTATTTTTTCAGCGTAACATTCATTATTTTTGCACCACACCCATTGGAGCTATTCTTTAAAAAAAATTATATATATATATATATATATATATATACACACACACACAAATACAATGGTGCTATAAAATTTTATGATGTAAGTTTAAAACATAGTAGTCATATTTAACCTACCAGCATCATCCCTTAGACAATATCTTTATGACTCCAAACTAATCTGTCAGCCTAAAGATTAATGAAAGCATATTTGTCTCATCTCAGAAAACAGACACAAATTTTTAGGTTATTTAAACGTTTGGGGGGGAGCCCCTGGGTGACTCGGTGTGTTTAAAGCCTCTGCCTTCGGTGTCTTGATCCCAAGGCCGGTGATCGAGCCCCACATTGGGCTCTCTGCTTGGCAGGGACCCTGCTTCCTTTCTTCTCTTTCTGCCTGCCTCTCTGCCTACTTGTGATCTCTGTCTGTCAAATAAATAAAATCTTTAAAAAAATTTTTTTTTCATTGTGAAATATAACCTACACAGAAATAAGCATGAATTTTTAGGATTGGCTTCACAAATATGTACAGCAAACCCAAGTGGTCAAGACATACACTACCAACACCCCCAGCGTACTAGAAGCTTCCTGAGCCACACCCTTCCCCTCCCTCATCCACCCATGTATGTACAGCACCTTCTGCTCACCCTAGAAGTAAGGCAACAACTTTTCCTCACTGTTTGGGTAATTATTTCCTTGATTCATTTTGCCAGCAATGCATGTATCCCTAAAAGTAAAGTTCAATTTTGTCTGATTTTAATCTTTACATTTATTTGTTTTTCTTGGTAATATTCATTCATGTCGTGCATATAAATAACTCTTCCCTGTCGTCTCCTGTTGCTGCAGTTACTGTTGATGGAAATTTGAATTGTTTCCGATTTGGAGAATATTGCAGTTTCCATGTATCCTGGTAAATTCAAGCACACATTTCTGTAGGGCATGTATCTGGGAGTGGAACCTGCATATTTTCAACTATATGAAATACTGCTAACCAGTTTTCTAACGTGGTTTTAGCCTATTAAATTCCCTCCAGAAATGTGTCAGAGTTGTTCTCGTTCTACACCCTCCTCAAAATCTGCTATTGTCAGTCGTTTTAAAATCATTTTAATCCGTGGCCCTTCGCGGTCTCCTCCCTCACCCACCACTCATACTACAAACATAACCACCCATTGGCCTTTCTCCGAGAACTCCAGGAGTTCTGCTCTCACAAGTGTTTTTCTATTCCTACATTCCCTACCCCACCCCCCCACCCCCACGCTGCACACAGGCCCCCAATCCCTCTAGTCCCTGGCATCCCAGGACAAAGAGCAGAAAGAGCCACGGGAGAAAACGAGCTGGAACCTTTCTCTTGCTAGAAGGCCGGCTCTGCCCCAGGGAGGGGTGGGATTAGATCCTTCACTGAGAGTCCCTGGCTCCGCCGCCGCCCCCGAGGCTACGCGAGTCTAGCAGAAAGCTGGGAATGGTGTGACAGTGCGCGGCTCGCAGTGCTTAGGAAACGTCTAGATGATTCCCACCGATGGAAAGCACGAGGTGTGCCCTAGGGAGTACAGAAACAGATGAAACAGCACAGGGTGCGGGAACCCTCGGACGAGATGTCTTTTGTTCTTCCTTTTTCTCTTTTCTCCAAGCTGCTCACCGCCCTTCTCCGTCCCTCGCGCCCAAAGCCCCTCTTTCCTGTTTTATTCTTCAGGGGAGCCAAGCACCTTTCCTTCGGTTCTCCCTCGTGCGTGCAACGGCACCGCCCAACGGCACCGCCCCGGAAACGAACTAGATTCATTCAGGGAATGTCAGCCAGACCGAGCCTTGGGAGGCTGGGGGCGGGGGGTTCCTGCGTACCCTGCTTCGGGAACTCGGCACTTTGCACTCCCGCGCCCCTAGCAGCCACCCCTGGAACCTGACTCACAGGCCAGTTGCTGGGATTGACTCGGCTGGGGCCACCCATCCCGGCCATGAGGTCAGGATGGACCTTATTCCCCGAAAGCCATTTGCTCCCCCTGATCGTCCTGGTGGCGCTTCTCTTAGACGCTCTTGGCGAGGGTTTAATTTTTCACCCTGAATGGGGGTTTGAGTCGTATGAAATCATCATTCCCAAGAAGCTGAGCCTCCGGGGAGGCCCACAGGGTGCCGTCCAGCAAGTGTCCTACCTCCTGCAGGTCAAAGGCAAGAAGTATGTCCTCCACCTCTGGCCCAAGAGGTTTCTACTGCCCCGAAATCTAAAGGTTTTCTCTTTCTCGAAACAAGGGAAACTCCTGGAGGATCACCCTTACATACCCAGGGACTGTAACTACATAGGCCTGGTTGAAGGAACTCAGGATTCAGAAGCTACTTTAAGTACATGCACAGGGAGTCTCCGAGGCATATTGAGAATTGAGGAGGACCGTTACCAAATCGAGCCCCTCCGGGCCTCTTCCAGCTTTGAACATGTCATGTATCTCCTGAAGACAGACGGCAAATTTCAGAATCAGACCTGTGGCTTAACTAATGATGACCTAGAAGAGAAGATGGCTCAGACGGAGAATAGGGCAAAGCTTAGGGACTCTCCCAGATCCTCTCTCCATCCGAAGTACTTGGAAATAGCCCTAGTCTTTGATTACAAGAGATATTTGTTTTCAGATGCCAATGTTACTCGAGTCATACAGGATGCCATTCTTTTGACTGGGATTATGGACACCTTCTTTAAAGATATCAATATGAGGATAATTCTACAAGGTGTGGAAATATGGACAGAGAACGACAGAATAAATATTCGCCAATTAAGCTCACAAGAACTTCTAAACACATTTTTAAAATATCGTACAGCAAACCTTTCTAAGCAGATTTCAGCAGATTGGGCACATTTGTATACTACACATAATCTTACTCATTCATTTGGAGGGACGTATATTGGAGGTGTGTGTAAGGACAAATATAGTGGATCAGTAAGTAGTTTTACAAATGCAAATATTCTTGAAGCCAGCAGAATATCTGCTCACGAACTGGGTCATGGGATGGGAATGAAACATGATACGCTGTATTGTAAGTGTAGAGGTAAGAGCACTTGTATCATGGGCATTGGGAGTAGTGGGTTTAGTAATTGTAGTTATAGCGAATATTTTGATCACATACAAACAGGAGCAGAATGTCTAAATAATATCCCAGGACTTGGTTATGTGGTGGAGAGATGTGGAAATAAAATTGTGGAAGGCACTGAAGAATGTGATTGTGGTTCAAGAGAGGACTGTAAAAATGACAGGTGTTGCCAACCGAACTGTAAATTCGTGCAAGGTGCCGATTGTAACACCGGGCTTTGCTGTCATAACTGTCGTTTTCGTCCACTTGGGTACATGTGTCGAAAGGAAGATAATGAATGTGACCTTGCAGAGTACTGCAGTGGAATCTCAAATTTCTGCCCAAATGATACTTATAAGCACGATGGAACCCTTTGCAAGCGTAACTCCCTTTGTTTCAAAAAGAGGTGCAATTCCAGATATACGCAGTGTCAAAATATTTTTGGATCTGATGCCAGGGAAGCTCCTGAGCAGTGCTATCAGGCAGTGAATTTAATGGGTGACCAATATGGGAACTGTGGTCTCAAAGGTTACAGGTACAAAGCCTGTACCAAGGAAAATGCACTGTGCGGCAGGCTACAGTGTATAAATGTCAAGCACGTCCCTGATATGCCAGTGCATAGGGCCCTCATCTCTACTCATCTGCGAGCAGAAAATCTCATGTGCTGGGGGGTAGGTTTCCATGAATCCTTGGAGCCCACGGGAATATCTGACATCGGCGTCATAAATGATGGTACCCCCTGTGGTTTTGGCCATATCTGTGTTAACAGAACTTGTGTGCCTACCTCCTCCTTGAAATTTGACTGTCCACCTTCGAAGTGCAACCTCCGAGGCGTTTGCAACAATAAGAGAAACTGCCATTGCACCTATGGCTGGGCGCCTCCATTCTGCGAGGAGGTAGGGTATGGAGGCAGCATTGACAGCGGGCCGGCGAGACAGCTGAAAGAGGATATGCCTGCCCCAGTGCAGGTGGTGTCCATTATGTTAATGCGCCTTATTTTCTTAATCATCTCAGTGATTGCTGTGTTTTTCAGGAGATTGATAAAACAGTATATAACCCCCGCAGAGAGAGAAGCAACACCGATTAACTTTCAAGATAAATAATCCAAGGCAAAAAATGTCAAGAACCCAAACAAGTAGGTAGGCGATCCACAGCCACTTAATAACACAGAGCTGTAATCGAAAAGCTTCTCTTTTGTTCTTCCAGTTCTTTTTTCATGTAATTTTCCTTCAAGCTTCCATCGGCAAATAAATGATATTCTTGTTTGGGAAACAAATAAGTGCCTTTTGCTTTTTTAGCATTCCCTTGCTCCTTCATTTGTGATCAGGTTTGGGATATCCTGAAAAACATGGCACAATGGCTTTTCTGAACACTCAAGGGGATATTGCTTTGCAGAATTGCATTGGTTTTCACAGTAGAGTCCCGTGGCTCAGGATCGCAGCACACAAAGTGATTGTCTGTCTCTCTGCCTCCCTCAAGTGATCAGTGAGAACTCTGGGCTTGGGCCCCTGCTGACTGATAAATGTGGACGACCGCTTTTATAAAAAGAAAGCCATCCTTTATAAGGGGTGTCACACGGGTAATTCTTTTTCCCTGGTCTGGTCATGTTATGGGTCCCTCCAGCTCTGCAGGTGTGTGGTTTGGGGCAATCTCAGTTGGGTGAAGGACACTAATCTACCATAACTCTTGCATTTCACCCCAGTCTATAAATGATGACAAAGTGTGGCAGCGTCCTGAGGACAAGACTTGTAACAAAGTTCCATGCTTTGGGCTTTTGCTGGGAGGATCTGGTCTTTTGTGAATGTGTGCTGAGGGGAGATGTGGCCCTAAGTTTGCCACACCCTTAAGTAGAGCAGAGGAGGGAGAGGAAAGCCTTCCACCATGGACCCCCATGTCTCCCTCCAAATAATCTTGCCCCTTTTCATGGTGCTGAGTGTGGGCAGAATCAATGCTCCCCTCTCGTGCCCAGGGAGGACCTCATCCTTCCTAGAACTGCATCAGCCCAAGGGTTTGTGGTCTTGCTCTAGGCCATGCCTTCCCACTGTTGTCTCATCCCCTACTGACCGCCCCCCGGCCCCGCCAGCCATGCTCTCCCCTCCCCAAGCACCACTGAAGCCTCACTATCCTCACCCTCCTCCCCCGCCTGTCCTGTTCTCAGCCACACTGTTCTTCTAATTGAAGAAGTTACAGGAGGCTGGGGGGGGGGGTCCCTTGTACTGTTTGGGGACTGGTTTTTAGTGAGGGGAGAACAAGAAAACCTGACTTTGTGATGATCATAATTCTAACATTTTTTAGGCTTGGCCGTCACCAGAAAACATCCTGAGAGAGCAAGGACATTTAATTGGAATAGTAAAAATGATAGCTGCCATGTGTGGAGAGTTCCCTCCATGCCAGGCAGTGTTTTTTCTTTTCTTTTCCTTTCTTAAAGATTTTATTTATTTATTTATTTACTTGCTTATTTATTTAGTTATTTATTCGACAGAGATCACAAGTAGGCAGAGAGGCAGGCAGAGAGAGAGGGAAGCAGGCTCCCTGCTGAGCAGAGAGCCCAATGCAGGGCTTGATCCCAGGACCCCTGAGATCATGACCCCAGCCGAAGGCAGAGGCTTTAATCCACTGAGCCGCCCAGGCACCCCCGTGCCAGGCAGTGTTCTAAATGCCTCATGTGCATTTATGTATTTTCACTGCCCAAAATAACTCTGTGTGATATATGGTCTTATTCCAACCCCCCAACAGACAAATTAAAGCACGATGCAGAGTAATAATCTGCTCAAGATGATGTAACTAATAAGTAATGGTATTGCTACAAGAAGCAACAAGGGCTCTTGAGAAGACAGTGCCATGGCCAGGTAGAGTACTCTAGAAACTGTAGCTGAGCAGCCTTGATTGATAGTGTTGTTTCAGTCCACTGTCTCCTTGCTGTATTCAAGCAAGAACTGTAACTCCTTTTTCCGGTGAATTTGTCAATTTCTCCATGTAGTTCTATCAGTTTGCATGATGTCTTTTGGAGCTGCTGTCAGGTGCAGAAACTTGGGGGATTCTTACATCTTCTTGATGAATTGACCTCTTCATTGATATGAAATGACTATCTGACTCTGGTCATACGTCTTGCTTGGAAGTCTATCATAGCTGATGTTAATACAGTTACTTCGGCTTCCTTTTGACTACTGTTCATATCACATACACAACTTTTTCCATTCTTTTATTTCAATATATTAGTATCTTCATATTTATACTGAGTTTCTAGTAGGCAACATGTAGTTGAGTCATTTTTTTTGTTGTTTTTAAGATTTTATTTATTTGAGAGAGAGACAGTGAAAGAAAGCATGAGCAAGGAGAAGGTCAGAGGGAGAAGCAGACTCCCCACGGAGCTGGGAGCCCGATGTGGGACTTGATCCCGGGACTCCAGGATCATGACCTGAGCCAAAGGCAGTCGTCCAACCAACTGAGCCACCCAGGCGTCCCAGTTGAGTCGTTTTTAAAATCAAGTCTGACAATTTCTGCCTTTTGATTAATGTTTTGACCATTCACATTTAATGTGATTATGAAAATATAATGTATTATTAGCCCTAGAGGTACAGGTCTGTGAATCGTCAGGTTTACACAATTCATAGCACTCACCATAACACATACCCTCCCCAATGTCCATAACCCCACCACTCTCTCCCTCCCTCCTTCCCTCCCACAGCAACCTGCAGTTTGTTTTGTGAGATTAAGAGTCTCTTATGGGGGGCGCCTGGGTGGCTCAGTGGGTTAAGGCCTCTGCCTTCGGCTCAGGTCATGATCCCAGGGTCCTGGGATCGAGCCCCGCGTCTGGCTCTCTGTTCAGCAGGGAGCCTGCTTCCTCCTCTCTCTCTGCCTGCCTCTCTGCCTACTTGTAATCTCTGCCTGTCAAATAAATAAATAAAATCCTTAAAAAAAAAAAAAGAGTCTCTTATGGTTTGTCTCCCTCCTGATCCCATCCGGTATTTTTTTTTCCTTTCCTACTCCCCAAACCCCCCACATTGCTTCTCAAATTCCTCATATCAGGAAGATCATATGATACTTGTCTTTCTCTGATTGACCTATTTTGCTAAGCTTAATACCCTCTAGCTCCATCCATGTCGTTGCAAATGAAAAGATTTTATTTCTTTTGAGGACTGCATAGTATTCCATTGTGTGTGTGTGTGTGTATACACATATACACATATATATATCTCCATTCATATTTATCCATTCATCTGTTGATGGACATTTAGATTCTTTCCATAGTTTGGCTATTGTGGATATTGCTACTATAAACATTTGGGTACACATGCCCCTTCAGATCACTACATTTGTATCTTTAGGGTAAATACACGGTACTGAGATTGCTGGGTCATGGGGTAGCTGTATTTTCAACTTTTTGAGGAACTTCCATGCTGTTTTCCAGAATGGCTGCACCACCTTGCATTCCCACCAACAGTGTTGGAGGGTTCCCCTTTCTCCGCACCCTTGAAATCTCCCCACATGATTTCAGTCCATAGAAAACAGCCTTTGGCAGTCTGTGCTGACTTAAAAACCTAGGTGAAAAGCATTTCCTCACTTAAAAAAAAAAAAGTAAAAATTCCCTCTTTCTTCAATTCTTCAATTCAATTCTGTCATTTCCTAACTTGTTAATTTTAGCCATTCTAACTGGTGTGAGGTGGTATCTCATTGTGGTTTTGATTTGTATTTTCCTGATGCCGAGTGATGTGGAGCACTTTTTCATGTGTCTGTTGGCCATTTGGATATCTTCCTTGCAGAAATGTCTGTTCATGTCCTCTGCCCATTTCTTGATTGGATTATATGTTCTTTGGGTGTTGAGTTTGATAAGTTCTTTGTAGATTTTGGATACTAGCCCTTTATCTGATATGTCATTTGCAAATACCTTCTCCCATTGGTTTTGTGGACTGTTTCCTTTGCTGTGCAAAAGCTTTTGATCTTGATGAGTCCCAATAGTTCATTTTTGCCCTTGCTTTCCTTGCCTTTGGCAATGTTCCTAGAAAGAAGTTGCTGTGGCTGAGGTCGAAGAGGTTGCTACCTATATTCTTCTCAAAGATTTTGATGGATTCCTTTCTCACATTGAGGTCCTTCATCCATTTTGAGTCTATTTTTGTGTGTGGTGTAAGGAAATGGTCCAGTTTCATTTTTCTGTATGTGGGTGTCCAATTTTCCAAACACCATTTGTTGAAGAGACTGTCTTTTTTCCATTGGGTATTCTTTATTGCTTTGTCAAAGATTAGTTGACCATGGAGTTGAGGGTCTGTTTCTGGGCTCTCTATTCTGTCTATTTTTTGTGTCAGTACCATACTGTCTTGATGATGACAGCATTGTAATAGAGCTTGAAGTCTGGAATTGTAATGCCACCAACATTGGCTTTCTTTTTCAACATTCCTCTGGATGTTCAAGATCTTTTCTGGTTCCATATAAAGTTTAGGATTATTTGTTCCATTTCTTTGAAAGAAATTGATGGTATTTTGATAGGGATTGCATTAAATGTGTATATTGCTTTAGGTAGCATAGACATTTTCACAATATTTGTTCTACCAATCCATGAGCATGGAACATTTTTCCATTCCTTTGTGTCTTCCTCAATTTCTTTCATGAGTACTTTATAGTTTCCTGAGTACAGATTTGTTGCCTCTTTGGTTAGGTTTATTCCTAGATATCTTATGGTTTGGGGTGCAATTGTAAATGGGATCAACCCCTTAATTTGTTTTTCTTCTGTCTTGTTGTTGGCATTTCTTTAAGAAATGCAACTGATTTCTGTGCATTGATTTTATATCCTGACACTTTACTGAATTCCTGTACAAGTTCTAGCAGATTTGGAGTGGAGTCTTTTGGGTTTTCCACATAAAGCATCATATCATCCACAAAGGGTGATAGTTTAACTTCTTCTTTGCCAATTTGGATGCCTTTAATTTCTTTTTGTTGTCTGATTGCTGAGACTAGGACTTCCAGTACTATTTGAAGAGCAGTGGTGATAATGGACATCCCTGCCATGTTCCTGACCTTAGCAAAAAAACTCTCAGTTTTTCTCCATTGAGAATGATATTCGCTGTAGGTTTTTCATAGGTGGCTTTGATGGTATTGAGGTATGTACCCCTATCCCTACACTTTGAAGTGTTTTGATCCAGAAAGGATGCTGTACTTTGTCAAATGCTTTTTCATCATCTCTTGAGAGTATCATATGGTTCTTGTCCTTTCATTAATGTATCACATTGATTGATTTGCAGATGTTGAACCAATCTTGCAGCTCTGAAATAAATCCCACTTGGCCATGGTGGATAATCCTTTTAATATACTGTTGGACCCTATTGGCTAGTATTTTGGTGAGGATTTTTGCATCTGTGGTCATCAAGGATATTGGTCTGTAATTCTCTTTTTTGATGGGGCCTTTGTCTGGTTTTGAGATCAAGGTAATGCTGGCCTCATAAAATGAGTTTGGAAGTTTTCCTTCCATTTCTGTTTTTTTTGAACAGTTTCAGGAGAATAGGTATTAATTCTTCTTTAAATGTTTGATAGAATTTCCCTGGGAAGCCATCTGGCCCTGGGCTCTTGTTTGTTTGGAGATTTTTGATGTCTGCTTCAATCTCCTTACTGGTTATGGGTCTGTTCAGGTTTTCTATTTCTGGTCTGGTTCAGTTTTGGTAGTTTATACATCTCTACGAATGCACTCATTTCTTCCAGATTGTCAAATTTGCTGTCATATGTTTGCTCATCATATGTTCTTATAATCGTTTGTATTTCTTTGGTGTTGGTTGTGATGTCTCCTCTTTCATTCATGATTTTATTAAATTGGCTCCTTTCTCTTTTCTTTTTGATAAGTCTGGCCAAGGGGTAGTCAATCTTATTAATTCTTTGAAAGAACCAGCTCCTAGTTTTGTTGATTTGTTCTACTGTTTTTTTGGTTTCTATTTCATTGATTTCTGAAATATTTATTTCAGAAATTCTTTATTCTTTATTCTTTCTCTTCTCCTTCTGGGTTTAGGCTTTCTTTGCTGTTCTTTCTCTAGCTCCTTGAGGTGTAGGGTTAGGTTGTGTATTTGAGATCTTTCTTGTTTCTTAAGAAAGGCTTGTATTGCTATATACTTTCCTCTCATGACTGCCTTTGCTGTGTTCCACAGATTTTGAACTGTTGTGTTTTCATTATCATTTGTTTCCATGAATTTTTCTGTTCTTCTTTAATTTCCTGGTTGACCCATTCATTCTTTAGAAGGATATTCTTTAGCCTCCATGTATTTGGATTCTTTCCAACTTTCCTCTTGTGATTGAGTTCTAGCTTCAGAGCATTGTGGTCTGAAAATATGCGGGGAATGATCCCAATCTTTTGGTACTGGTTGAGACCTGAGTTTTGACCCAGGATGTGATCTATTCTGGAGCATGTTTCATGTGCACTAGAGAAGAATGTGTATTTTGTTGCATTGGGATAGAATGTTCTGAATATATCTGTGATGTCCATCTGGTCCAGTGTGTCATTTAAGGCCTTTATTTCCTCATTGATCTTTTGCTTGGATGATCTGTCCATTTTCAGTGAGGGGGGTGGTAAAGTCTCCTACTTTTATTGTATTATTGTTGATGTGTTTCTTTGATTTTGTTATTAATTGGTTTATATAGTTGGCTGCTCCCATGTTAGGGGGACAGATATTTGAAATTGGACACACCCTTTGAGTATGATATCGTGTCCTTCCTCATCTCTTATTATAGTCTTTGGCTTACAGTCAAATTGATATGATATAAGGATTGCCACCCCAGCTTTCTTTTGATGTCCATTAGCATGGTAAATTGTTTTCCAACCCCTCACTTGGAATCTGGAGTTGTCTTTGGGTCTACAATGAATTTTCCATAGACAGCATATAGATGGGTCTTGTTTTTTTATTCATCCTGATACTCTGTGTCTTTTGATTGGTACATTTAGCCCATTTACATTAAGGGTAACTGTAAAAGATATGAATTTAGTGCCATTGTATTGCCTATAAGGTGACTGTTACTGTATATTGTCTCTGTTTCTTTCTGGTCTACTACTTCTAGGCTCTGTCTTTGCTTAGAGGACCCCTTTCAATATTTCCTGTTCGGCTGGTTTGGTCTTTACCAATTGTTTTAGTTTTTCTTTGTCCTGGAAGCTTTTTATCTCTCCTTCTATTTTCAATGACAGCCTACTTGGATATAGTATTCTTGGCTGCATGTTCTTCTCATTTAGTGCTCAGAATATATCATGCCAGTTCTTTCTGGCCTGCCAGGTATCTGTGGATAAGTCTGCTGCCCATCTAATATTTTTACCATTGTATGTTACAGACTTCTTGTCCCAGGCTGCTTTCAGGATTTCTCTTTGTCACTGAGACTAGTAAGTTTTACTATTAGATGGGAGTGTGGACCTATTTTTATTGATTTTGAGGGGGGTTCTCTGTGCCTCCTGGCTTTTGATGCTTGTTTCCTTCCCCAAATTGGGGAAATTCTCTGCAATAATTCTCTCCAATATACCTTCTGCCCCTATCTCTTTATTCTTTTTCTGGAATCCCAATTATTCTAATATTGTTTCATCTTATGGTATCACTTATCTCTCAAATTCTTCCCTCGTGGTCTAGTAGTTGTTTGTCTCTCTTTTGCTCAGCTTCTTTATTCTCTGTCATTTGGTCTTCTGTATCACTAATTCTCTCTTCTGCCTCATTTATCCTAGCAGGTAGAGCCTCCAGTTTTGATTGCACCTCAATTAATAGCTTTTTAAAAAATTTCAGCTTGGTTAGGTGTTAGTTCTTTTATTTCTCCAGAAAGGGCTTTTATTTCTCCAGACAGGGTTTCTCTAATATCTCCCATACCTTTTTCGAGCCCAGCTAGAACCTTGAGAATCATCATTCTGAACTCCAGATCTGACATATTACCAATGTCCATATTGATTAGGTCCCTAGCCTTTGGTACTGTCTCTTGTTCTTTTTTTGTGATGAGTTTTTCCACCTTGTCATTTTATCCAGATAAGAATATATGAACAAGAGAATAAAATACTAAAAGGGTGGCAAAGGCCCCAGAAAAATGTATACTAACCAAATCAGAAGAGACCCCCAAATCAGGGGGGAGAAAAAAGGGGTAAAATGAAGTTAAAACATTTTTTTAAAAAATTAAAAAGTACATATATATATTAGACTGGTGAATGGAACAGAGCCACCCACTTGATTTTGGATGTATTTTGGTCTCTTAGAAGAAACTATCTCCTGAAATTTAAAGAAAGAAAAAAAATATATATATATATATACACACAAAAATAAGGGTAAGCATGATGAAGGGATATAATATGACTGTAAAGATAAAAAAATTTTTTAAAATTCTAAAAAAGGAATTGATAAGATAAGTTGGTTGGAAAAAGAAAGAAAAAGAAAGTGGAGAGAATTTGCTCAGACTGGAGCCTATAACAAAGTCGTGTGCTAGATTTAGGGTATATTTTGATCTATTAGAATAAATTGTATCCCAAAATTTTTTGGAAGAAAAAACCCTATATGTGTACAAAAAGTAAAATTAGATACAATGAAGGATAAAATACAACTATAATAATGAAGGTTTAAAAAGATTTTTTTTAGATAGATATTAAGATAAACTAGTTAAAACACGTTAAAAGAGGAAAGAGGAAAAGCTTTAAAAAATTAGAAAAAGAAAAAAATAGGGGCGCCTGGGTGGCTCAGTGGATTAAGCCGCTGCCTTCGGCTCAGGTCATGATCTCAGTGTCCTGGGATCGAGCCCCGCATCGGGCTCTTTGCTCAGCGGGGAGCCTGCTTCTCTCTCTCTCTGCCTGACTCTCCGCCTACTTGTGATTTCTCTCTCTGTCAAATAAATAATAAATAAAATCTTTTAAAAAAAAAAGAAAAAAATAAAATTAAAATTTAATTAACTTTGCAAGACTAAAGAATCTTGGGGAGAAAGCCACGAATTCCATGCTTTGCTTTCTCCTCCTCTGGAATTGCGCTGTTCTCCTTGATCAGTGAGCTTGATCTTGGCTGGATGTTCTTGCTGATCTTCTGGGGGAGGGGCTTATTGTAGTGATTCTCAAATGTTTTTGCCCAAGGCTAAATTGCACTGCCCTTGCCAGGGACCGGGCTAAGTAATTCGCTCTCAGGAGGTTTGTGCCCTGAATGCTTTCCATAGAGCTCTGGAGGACAGGAATGAAAATGGCAGCCTCCCAATCTCTGGCCTGGAGGAGCCAAGATTTCAGGGCCCCACTCCTCAGTGCGCCCTAGGACAAAGGCCGTCAATCACTTGTCAATCACTCCCGTCTCCCTGGTCTCTGGCTGTGCTCCAAACTCACCCGGCCTGTGATCTAATGTTTCTACCTCTGTCACACAGCCCCATTTGGAGTCTCCAAACCCAGCAGATCCTGCCATTCTGCTCTTCCAGTGGATGAAAGTGGGTCTCCCTGTATCTGCCACTTGTGGGGTCCCTGCCCAAAGAACAATGGTCCAACTGTGCTGTGGATCACAGTTTAAGGTAACCCCGAGCTGAGAACTCACCCTTCAGCTCTGTTTCTGTAGCTGGCTTCCCCACTCCAATACCTGAAAGCTCTGGTACACTCAGACACCCCTGATCCTTCTGTGACCTCGCGGGACCTGAGACCATACTCTCCCTGTGAGGGATCTACCCCCACTTAGCATCTGGAGCGATGCCCTCAGTGGATCAGACTTTTACAAGTTTGAATTTTGTGCTCCATTCCTCCACCACTTGCCAGGTGAAGCCCCCACACCCCCATGGTCTATCATCCCGTTGCTTCAGATTCACTTCTCCACACATTCCACCTTTCAGAAAGTGGTCAATTTTCTGTTTCTAGAATTGTTGCTCTTCTTCTCTTTGATCTCCTGTTAGGTTTATAGATGTTAAGGATGGTTTGATAACTATCTAGCTGAACTCCTGTGACCTGAGGTCATCTCAGTCTGCTAATCCTCTGCCATCTTGACTCTTCCCCTCTCTCCTACTTAAAAGGTGCTCTTCATCATTATTTTTAGTAGTCTGATGATGATGGTTCTTAATGTATTTTTTTCCTGTTTCTAATAATTGAGTATGTTCAGATGCTTGGATCTGTGTATTTATAGTTTTTTTTATGCTTGGAAAGTTTTTTTGGTATTATTTAAGTAGTTTTCTGCCTCTCTCTCCTTCAGGAACCCTCATTATCCATATATTAGCCCAACTGAAATTATCTCACAGCTCACTGATGCTTTTCTTCCCATTCTTTCTTTCTCTCAGTGTTTCCTTTTGGATGTGTTTCATTAGGCCTCATATTTGCTGATTTTTTCCTTCTGCACTGTCTAATCTGCTATTAAACTTAGCTGGAATTTTTTTTTCTATTTTAGACATTATACTATCCATTCCTAAATGTTGGATTTGGGTCTTTTTTATTCCTTCCATTTGTACATTTAACTTTTTGAACTTATGGAATATAGTTATAATAGCAGTACTTTTTAAAAAAAGATTTTATTTGTTTATTTGTCAGAGAGAGAGACAGTGCACAGAAGCAGGCAGAGTGGCAGGCAGAGAGAGAGGGGGAAGCAGGCTCTCCACCAAGCAAGGATCCTGATGTGGGACTTGATCCCAGGACCCCGGGATCATGACCTGAGCCGAAGGCAGGGGCTTAACCCACTGAGCCACCCAGGTGTCCCTATGATAACAGTTTTAATGCTTTTCTCTGCCAATTCTAACATCTGTATCAATCTGGGTCAGTTTCAAATGATTGATTTGTATCCTTATTGTTGGCCCATTTTCCTTCTTCTTCAAATGCAGAGTAATATTTTGATGGTATATTTACTTTGTTGGTTGCTGAATAGTTTTTATCTGCTAGAAATTTTAGACTTTGTTCAGCGATGCAAGTAGGTTACTTGAATCAAATTGCAACAATTTGATTCTCTCAGGTCTTGATTTAATTATTTGTTCAGTTGTCCAGAACAGTGATCATTCTACTGCTAATTATTTCCAGCTACCTCCCCGAGTCATCTTCCCAATTCCCTGTTAATTATAAGCTGTTCCACTTTGGTCTATTCTCAGCTCTTAGTGGGTAGCAGGCACTGTTCCATTTAATCCTATTCTATCTTGACTTTTGGGTAGTTTTCATTACTCTGGGGAGTAATAGAGGTAATTCCTCTGAAGTTTTTCATGATTTTCTTTTTGGAGATCTTGCCTGAGATTCTGTCTTATGGATTATATCTACTTTGACCTCCTTAAACTCTCAGCTCAAAAGGGTCTGCGGGGTTCCTCCTCAGTTTTCCCTCCTATAACCAGCTTGAAAACTCTCTTATGGAAGTACATTTGGGACAGTAGTAGAATTCAGGGATGACTGTCCTCCTTGGCCTAATGTCCTATGCCTTGAAAAGATTCATTCCAGTGTTTTTTCTGTTTTTTTTTTTAGTTGTTTCAGAAAGCAAAGCATATCTAGCCATTGTTACTTAGTCTTGGTCACTGTACTATCTTTTAAAGAAATCAAAGTTGGAAAATATCAGTCTAGATTTTGAATACAGAAATTTACAAAATACGGAGAGAGCAACAGCCACAATCAGGTTGAAACCATAAATTAAAGAACCCTTTAAATCTTGTTTTAAACAACATCATACCAGGGGCACCTGGGTGGCCCAGTGGGTTGAGGCCTCTGCCTTCAGATTGGGTTGTGGTCCCGAGGTCCTGGGATCGATCCCTGCATCGGGCTCTTTGCTCACCAGGGAGCCTGCTTCCTCCTCTCTCTCTCTGCCTGCCTCTCTGCCTACTTGTGATCTCTGTCAAATAAATAAATTTAATAAAAATATTTTAAAAACAAACAAACAAACAGCATACCAGGTACAACAACAGGTTCTGTTTGACCCAAGATGAAGGGCATGCAAACTCCATTATCCCTCCTTGTCTCAAGAGCTGAGCAGATGCTTCTGGGTAGTCGTAGTGACTTCAGGAGCATGTCAGTCTTGATAATTTCTCCTATACCAAAGATCCTCCAAAGAAAATATGAACAATGATTATAACATGGCTTCATGCAGAGTACTGTGTTCCTCATTGCTTATTGTGAGTTGACTTTACTTTTGAAACTCTCTATTGAATTCTTCGGTTTAGTCATTGTGTTTTTCAACTCTAGACTTTCCAGGGTTGTGGTTTTTTGAAAAGATGATTTCTTTTTCTTTGTGGAAGTTATCATTTTGTTCAGGAATTGTACACTTAATTTTGTTGAGTTGTCTGTCTGTGTGTTCTTATAGTTGACTAAACTTCTTTAAGAGAATTATTCTGATTTCTTTGTCTGAAATTTCATAGAGCTCCATTTCTTTAGGGTTAGCTGTTGGAGTTTTGTCAGTTTCCTTTGATGGTGTCATATTTGCCTGATTGTGTGTGTGTGATCCTTGAATCCCTATATTGGTATTTATTAATTTGAGTAAGTGGTCTCCTTTTTCAGACTTTACAGGTTTGCTTTGGCAGGGACAATTCTTAGCAGTCAGCTTACTTTGGGTATTCAGACATATCTACTGGTAACATCCTTGGGGTTACCATTTCAGTTACTATTTTGGGACAAGGCTAATTCCCAAGCTCTGATGTCAGGTCAGGGGCATGTACTGCTGGCTGAGAACATTTAGATAAGGCTGTTCCTTGGTTCCCTGACCTAGCAAGGCTAATTGATGGGCTCCATGATTGCCTAGCTTCTCAGGTCAGGTTTAGTAGATGGCTAGGAATGAGAACTATATGTAGTATTTGGTGGGAATATGAATTAGCTTCTCAGCCCTGGTGGGGAAGCAGAACAGGACCTACAGCCTGCACAAGTTGTTTGAGTACCCAAATCAGGCAAGAGTATGAACTGAACTCCCCGGCTAGGTAAGGACACTGATTTTGCTCAGCAGATGGAGAAAGCCAGGGGCTGTGTTCTCTGGTCAAGGGTCACTGTAAGCAGCACTCTTGGATGGGCTACACAGCTTTCTGTGTATTCTGGTTATGTTCTCTGGTCAGACGGGCTGAAGACTGTAATCAGCAATGAGTGGGGCAATGAATCAGTTTCCCTCAGGTGTAGCAGCCAAACCACCTCTACGACCAGTAAGGCTCTTTTATTTTGTCTAAGGTCTTGACTCAAGCCAATCTTTGCTCCATGTTCCCTGGTCAAACAGGTCCACTGGTTTTTCTCTGCACATTATCAGTTCTGCTTGCCCAGATTTTGGCTTGAGCTTGCTGCCCTTTGTAGCCTCCAGGCAGCCCCTTTGGCCACACTTGGCAGGTGGAGCTATGACTCAACCCCACACTTGGGTAGGGCAGCAGAGCCCACTCCAAGCTTTCTGTCTGGAGGGGCCAAGAGTTATGCTCAATAATGGATGGAGCTACAAATTAACTCCCTTTGCTTGAGTGTAGTAGGGGAACTTTCTATGACCCATACTGGCTTTGTTCTGGGTGATCAATTCTGCCTGCCCATCTCTCAGCCTAAGCATGACTGTGCTATGTAACATCCACATGTTCACACCAGCCCTGCTGGTCAGAAGGGTCCAGAAGCCTTACTCAATAGCAGGTGGGGCTGTGACTGCTCCCATGTCTGGGTTGGGACATACCAGGCTCCAGGGTTGGTGAAATCCCTCATTTAAAGACCAGAATAAATCAGGTCTGCACTCCATCAAGTTCCCTGTCAGACAGCACCACTGACTTGGTTCTGCAGGTAAGCAAAGCCACTGGCTGGGACCACTGGTTGGGCTCCACAGGTAGGAATCTGAGCTGTCAAGATCCTGCTGATTATTACAAGCCCCTCCCTCTTCACTGTCACAATAATATTTCTAGTGGTTGAGCCCTAAAGATTCCCCTGCAATCCCCATAAGGCAAGACCTGAATAGGGACTCCTGTGAAGTGACCCACAAGGCTAAAAGGGCTGGATGCCCCCACTAGGCTCTTTTCCCACTGCAGGAACCATAGACTCAGAGGAGACCTTACCACCTGGTTCTCCAACAGGTTAGAGGGGGCAATTCAGTCTGTATGGAGCCACTGCTTTTACCCTCCTAATGGAGTCTACCATGGTCTCTGTGGTACAAGGGGTACTTCTACCTCACCCTCATGTACTAAGATTCTCTCACTGGGGTTTTGACACAAATAGTTGTTAATTGTTCTTGTGGGGGGGGATAGTCAGGAATGACATTTGTCTGATATTAAGATAGCCATCTCTTGCTCTCTTCTGGTTACTACTTGCATAGAATATTTTTCTCTATCACTTTCAGCCTGTATGTATCCTTAGAGCTAAACTGAGTCTCTTATAGACAGTAGAGAATTGAATCCTTTTATTTATCTAATTTAAAATTTTTAAAAAATTTATTTTGATTTTTCTCACCATAGCATGTACCCTCCCCAATGTCCATCACCCAGCCACCCCATTCCTCTCACCCCCATCCCCTCAATCAACCCTCAATTTGTTTCCTGAGATAAGAGTGTCTTATGGTTTGTCTCCCTCTCTGGTTTCATCCTGTTTCATTTTTCCCTCCCTTACCCTGTGATCCTCTGTCTTGTTTCTCAAATTCCTCATATCAATGAGATCATATGATAATCGTCTTTCTCTGATTGACTTATTGCACTTAGCATAATACACTCTAGTTCCATCCATGTCATTGCAAATGGAAAGATTTCATTTTTGAGGGCTGCACACACACACACACACACACACACGTATATATATAACACATCTTCTTTACCCATTCATCTGTGGATGGACATCTAGGCTCTTTCCATAATCTGGATATTGTGAACATTGCTTCTAAAAACATTCAGGTGCACATGCCCATTCCAATCACTACATTTGTATCTTTAGGGTATATACCCAATAGTGCAATTGCTGGATGGTATGGGTAGCTCTATTTCGATTCCTCAAAAAGTTTATTTTGACAAAATAAATTGTATTTATTTATTTTTATTTTTATTTTTTTAAAGATTTTATTTATTTATTTGACAGAGAGAGAGATCACAAGTAGTAGAGAGGCAGGCAGAGAGAAAGGGGTAAGCAGGCTCCCCACTGAATGGAGATCCTGACTCAGGGCTTGATCCCAAGACCCTGAGACCATGACCCAAGCCCGAGCTACCCAGGCGCCCCAAAAAATAAAATAAAAAAAAGAAGGTATTGATACAATGAAACCGTTTTAAAAATGTTAAAATAGGAAAAAGGAAAAACTAAAAAAAAAAAATAGAATAAGAAAAAAATAAAATTTAAGTTTGAAAAAATAAAGAATGGAGTCATAACTCTGGAGTTCCGCAGTTCTCATTGATTGGTGAAACTGGGTCTTGGCTGGATGTCCTTGCTAATCTTCTGCAGGAGGGGCCTGTTGCAGTGATTCTCAGATGTATTTACCTGGGGCGGAATTGCACTGCCCTTGCCAGGGGCCAGGCTAAGTAATCTGCTTGGCTTCACTCTGGGCAGCTTTTGATCTTCGAATGCCTTCTGTACAGTTTTGGAGGATGGGAATGAAGATGGCATCCTCCCAATCTCCAGTCCTAGAGGACCCCAGAGCTCAGGCTCCACTCCTCAATGTTTCCTCAGAGAAAAGCAGAGAAAGTCAATCCTTCCCATCTCCCTGGTCTCTGGCC
Organism: Mustela nigripes; assembly: GCF_022355385.1. Taxonomy (NCBI): domain Eukaryota; kingdom Metazoa; phylum Chordata; class Mammalia; order Carnivora; family Mustelidae; genus Mustela; species Mustela nigripes. The sequence goes on along the minus strand of NC_081570.1, from coordinate 102,842,649 downwards.
TCACTCCAAGCTCACCCAGCCTGTGACAGAGCATATCTATCTCTGGCGCACCACCATTTGGAGTCTCCAAACCCAGCAGATTCCTGAAGCCCACTCCCACACTGCTCCTCCTGGAGGGGGAAGGTGAGTCTCCCCATATCTGCCACCTGTGGGGTCCCTGCTCAAAGAGTAGTGGCCCGACTTTGCCTCAGATCACAGTTTAAAGTAACCCTGAGCTGAAAGCGAACTCCTCAGCTCCATCTCTGTAGCTGGCTTCCTTGCTCCAATACCTGAGAGCTCTGCCACACTCAGGCACCCCTGGTCTTTCTGTGACCACGAGGAACCTGAGACCACACTGTCCCCCCAAGGAATCTACCCCCCACTTAACTTCTGGAGCGACATCCTTTAGTGAAGAAGACTTCTAAAAGTTCCGATTTTGTGCTCTGCTGCTCTACTACTTGCCAGGACCCAGCCCTTCTCCCACAGTCTCTCTTCCTGTATATCACTTCAGATTTACTTTTCCACACATCCTACCTTCCAGTAAGTGGTCACTTTTCTGTTCCTAGAATTTTTGCTCTTCTCTCAGATCTCCTGTTGAGTTTTTAGGTGTTCAGAATGGTTTGATAACTATCTAGCTAAATTCTTGGGACCAGAAGAAATTTAGGTCTCCTACTCCTCTGCCATCTTGCTCCTCTCTCTTGGATCCATTTTTTTTTTAAATGCAATCTGTCAGTCTAAGTCTTTTGATTGGGAAACTTCCTTCATATGTATAAACAATGAATCTTGGAACACTGAAAAAATAAAATAATTTAAAAAAAATAAAGTACTTACTAATAGGGAAGGATTTATTTTGGGCATTTTTCCAGTTGTTTTCTGTATGTCTTATAGCCCTTTTGTCCATTTCCCCCATTATTGCCTTCCTTCATGTTTGGTTGTGTTTTTTTGGTTTAGATTATTTTCTCATTTCCTTTTTGTATATTCCATAGATAGTTTCCTTGTGATTTACTAAGAGGATTACATATTATATCCTAAAGCTCTAGAAATCTATTGAAAGTGATACCAACTTAACAGCATTCATTTACCAAAACTCTGTTCCTTTACAGCTCTATATCCATAAACATTATGCTGTTGTTGTCACAAATTGCCTCATTATATATTGTGTATCCATTACCATAGATTTATAATAACTTTTTTTGCATTTGTCTTTTAGATCTTATAGTAAACAAAAAGTGATATTACAAACCAAAATTGCAAAAGTAGGTTTGCACGTATGTTCCCTGGTCCAGCCTGTTTCTCCATTCTGGAGTTCAGCTTCCTGGGGATAATGATCTCATAAGAGTCAAAGACCCACTAGAGATGGATATATAAGTCCTGTCCCAAGTACCTGGGACAGCATAGATGGCCAAGAGATGAGGGACAGAATGGAGTAATCCTGGATCTAGGAGGTCCCCATTGGCCTCCAGGTAAGCCCAGACCCAATGCCCAGCAAGACCCACAGTGGCTAGTACCAGAGGTGCCAGAGGAGCCCAGGCAGGGGAATAAGGCCACTGGAAGTCTCCAGTCTCTCTCACCACTCTTGTTCAACATAGTATTAGAAGTCCTAGCAACAGCAATCAGACAACAAAGAGAAATGAAAGGTATCCAAATGGGCAATGAAGAAGTCAAACTCTCTCTCTTCGCAGATGACATGATCCTTTATATGGAAAACCCCAAAGACTCCACCCCCAAACTACTAGAACTTATACAGTAATTCAGTAATGTGGCAGGATACAAAGTCGATATACAGAAATCAGTGGCTTTCTTAAACACTAACAATGAAAATACAGAAAGGGAAATTAGAGAATCGATTCCATTTACTATAGCACCGAGAACCATAAGATACCTGGGAATAAACCTAACCAAAGAGGTAAAGGATCTATACTTGAGGAACTACAGAAAAATCATGAAAGAAATTGAAGAAGACACAAAAAGATGGAAGACCATTC
>NC_081570.1:102736706-102835685 GCF_022355385.1 Mustela nigripes | reverse complement strand
GTAAACCTGGTGATTCACAGACCTGTACCCCTGGGGATAAAAATATATGTTTATAAAAAATAAAATATTATATAAAAAAAAACTATACAGCATATGAGTCCATTTCTCAGTCGGTCCTGAGAGAAGAGTAAACTAACCTTCAATGACAGAAACCAGATCACTCTTTGCTCCAGTGAAGAATTGTCTGTCAACATGCCTGAGAGAACATTCTGGATGATGAATATATTTTGATCTCAGCTGAGATTGTGGTTACACCAGCGTATACATTTGTCAAAATGCATTAAATTGTACACTTAAAAGGTACATTTTTATGCTTAAACTATATGTTCATTAAGAACAACAGTGTGCTGTTGATATATAGATAGATGATAGAGATAAGTGGAAGAGTATGGAGAACTTAGATCACAGTCTATAAAAATTAATATATGATAATGACATACCAAATTAGTAAGAAAATGATCATTTAAAAAAAAAGAATTGATGCTGGCAAAATTAAGTGTCCATTTAGAATGAAATAACATTGGGCCTTTGCTTCTCCATATTCAAAAATGTAATTTCTAAATGGATTTAAAACTTAAACAGAAAGGTTTAATTTAAAAATTAAAAATTTCCATTTTTTAAAGCATATGTCTAATTTTGGTATTGGAGAGAAACTTTTCAACTATTCCTGGGGATATTGGGAAGAAATTTTTCAAGTAATCAAGAGCTATCAAGAAAAAAATGATATATGTGATGATGTTGAAAGATTCAATAAAGGAGACTTAGGTGAGTCTAAGGATTTCTTCTCTTCTTTCACATAAACACATTAATATGCAGAAATAAACCAGACTGGAAAAAAAAGTCTGAGTTGGGCAGAAGAACAGTTGACATCCTCATGATTCATCATTGGAGGGCTCAGTTTGAGGCTTTCTTCTTCAGGGGCTGATACAGACATGGAGAGAGCCCTAGACTTAGTGCACACTAGCTAGGGCTGTTGAAGAGTTAAGGTTTCTGCAGCTGGAGATGGGGGTGGTTATTTTCATGTCCACTGTAGGTCCCCACAGGCTACTATTACAGGGAGCCAAGATCTAATAAACCCAGGAAGTCTGGGTATTTCCCTCTCCTCATCACCCCAGGAAATGGCTCCAGTTTCCCTAGGGAAGCACTGGGGAAGATTTATAGCATCACTTGTGGCTGCTTGGCAAGGTTCATTCTTCCTGAGAGACTCAGTCTTTTCTGTTAAGGAGTTCCAGGTCTAAGGACTGTACAAGAGGTCATACATTCCCACTATGTTGTCCCAAACTAGAGTTTTTCTAATTATTATGTAAGTCAAAAAATTTTGTAGTAGGCTTACCATCTATTTCACTCCCAGGGACCCCAGGATAATAAATCACCACCACATGTCCCTGACCACAAGGTAAGTACTCCTATTTTGTCTCTAGGTGGTTAAGTGCCATACCTATCTTGTACTTCTCCAGGATCCTATGATTCCCACCAACATCAGGAAGCCAAATCCATGGCAGTATCTCCCACTATTAGAAGCAGCCTGTAGAGGACATACCACAAGGTTCTTAAAGTTTTTTCTTTTAAGATTTTATTAATTTGACAGAGACACACAGAGAGAGGGAACACAAGCATGGGAAGCAGGAGAGGGAGAAGCAGACTTCCTGCTGAGCAGTGAACCCAGTGCAGGGCTCAATTCAAGGACCCTGGGATCATGAACTGAGCCGAAGGCAGATGTTTAATAACTGAGCCACCCTGGAGACCCAAGGATCTTAAAGTCTTGATGAAGAGATGTCTTCTGGACTTTTGTTTGTGGGAGGCAAAGAAACAAGGAGAGAAATACAGCTGCATGGAGCTCTGAGAACTAGGACTGTGGAAGAGGGGCCACAGAAATAATAGAAAGATGCAAGTACTACAAGATCCCCAGTGTCAGTGTAGGGAGGGCAGGGTGGGAAGCACTGACCTCACTTTCCTCTCACCTTCCAGGCTCCTGCTGGTGACTCCCATTGACCAAAGCTAACTGGGAGCCTATCAACAAGAGAGCCCAGGGTGTGCATCCTGAAGAGAACGAGGCAGGACAGAGATGCATGTCCAGGGGTAGAGGCGTTGGGAGGTGGAGAGCAGAAGGAAAATACCAGTTAATAACATTAGGTATCACCAGTATCATATGTTCTAGGCATTTTACAAGTATTAAATGGGTTTAATCACCACCAAAACTCTGCAAAATAGAAACATTATTATTCCTATCTCAGTGAGGAGAAAACGCAGGGTAAGCTCTTTCACTGTCTGTGCTTATGCTCAGAAGAGAAAGTGCAGCATAAATCACTAAATAGCAGTTAAAATATTCACTGTTAGAACTGTCATTCCAAACGACATATTATAAAGAGCCAGCCATTACACACTTTTAAAATTTGACCTAAGAGGTCAGGTAGCCTTGGGGCTGGGGCAGAAGTGTTCAGTTTTGTGCTGATGAATACACAAAGAAAGCCAGGCTGAAAGAAGAAGGAAGGGAGAAGAATAGATGCCCAAAGGGAACCACAGACCATGTGATCCAAGTCAGTGACTGAGTCAGCCACTAATTAAGGGCTTCTCATTTCCCCAGGCAGAGCCCACAAGTCCTAGGCATTCTTTATTTCTGCAAGAGGCTTCTTTATCCTCTCAATAAGCCCACTTGAATTTGAGCTGACTGGAGTGTACTTCTCCATCAATCATACACAAAATCTTAATTGTAATAATTTCCAATGAACTGTGAGCACAGAAGTTAGGCTTATTCTTGTTTCATTCCACCATCTCTCTTGTATGATGAGGAGGAGGTATCAATGACCTCCATATTCTTCTCTGGCTCTGACATCCTGTATTTCTAGTTCCTTTTCAATGACTGCTTTTGGAAGCACATACCCTAAAGTTTCCAGCTGAATACCTTCTGCCTCCTGTGCCTAAGCATTCCTAGGGCTATTTCAGATAAGAGGCTTTCATGTAACTATCCTCACAAACATTGAACCAACTCTATGACCATCTGTGTCATGGCCAACTGTTTGCTCTTTTGATGTGTACATAAAGGGAGGAGACAGCAAGCTTGCGTATTATAAATTATGTCATCTTAAAAAGGAAACAAAGGCAAGACTTTGGAATAAAACCATAAAATTTGTTAATTTTAAGCCCGAACCCTTTCAGGGATGCTCATAAAATTCTTATCTAAAGAGTGTTTAGGGAATTGTTGACTAAGGAACATCGTCATTCAAAGAGATATGAAGAAGCATATGGGTTACCTTAGGTAGAAATGCAAGCAAAGACCCCATCTCTGCCTAGGCAAAACAACTGGTGACTCCTTCCAAAAAAAAAACTCGTGTGTTTGATTCCTTCCTTACCTTGACCCACAGACTCACATTTGATGCCCACTAGTTGCTTCTTGGCATTAGCTTTGCATTTGTCTCTTTTACTTTGTATTAAGATCTGGGTTCCTCCAAATGTGATACTGTTTTGTTTGACCATCCTTATCTTTAGGGGTTGCCAAGGAAGGACAAAATATATTTACCTGCCAGGTGGGCACAGGTGTAATGACTCACCATGGGACACTTCCTTACTGGTAATCCCAGGGCCCTCCTAAGCCCTAATAAGTTGAGTACTCTGTGTTGTCTGACAAGAATTCTTGCTAGTCTTAGGATTCCTTATACAATTAGCCTACTTCCTGCAGTTTAGTGTGATGGTGGTGGCAGTGTTCCTGTATCCCACCCTCATGCTCCTGAAGTCACCAATCATGTCTCCAGTTAGGAAAAAAAGCCCTTTGTAAGTAGCAAAAGCTGTCTCCCTTCTCATACATAATTGATAAGAATGTAATACGAGGGGCACCTGGGTGGCTCAGTGGGTTGAAGCCTCTGCCTTTGGCTCAGGTCGTGATCCCAGGGTCCTGGGATAGAGCCCCACATCGGGCTCTCTGCTCTACAGGTAGCCTGCTTCCTTCTCTCTCTCTGCTTGCTTCTCTGCCTACTTGTGATCTCTGTCTGTCAAATAAATACATAAAATCTTAAAAAAAAAAAGAATGTAAAATGATTTAACCACTTTTAAGGAAAGTCTGGCAAGTTCTTTTTTTTAAAAGATTTTATGTATTTATTTGACAGAGAAAGAGAGAAAGAGCATAAGCAGGGGTTGCAGCAGGCAGAGGGAGAGGGAGAAGCATGCTTCCCATTGGGCAGGGAGCTCAACATGGGGCCCAATCCCAGGATCCTGGAATCAGGACCTGAGCTTCAGCTCAGGCAGATGTTTAATTGACTGAGCCACCTCAGGTGCCCCAAAGTTTGGCAAATTCGTATTAAACTAAACAACTACCTATTCTATGACTCAGTAATTCCAAGGTATTTACCCAAAAGAAAGTAAAATACATCCACAAAATGACTTATTATACAAGAATGTTTATAGCAGCTTTAATATTATAAGACCAGGCTGGAAACATTCAGGTAACTTTCAATGGATGGATAAACTGTGATCTATTCCCTCTATAGAATATTCAAAAGATCTATAAAAAGCAACAAATCACTGACAAAGAAAACAACATGGATGAAGGACCTCTGGGTGGCTCAGTTGGTTAAGCATCTGACCCTTGGTTTGGCTCAGGTCATGATCTCAGTATTGTGGGATTGAGCCCCAGCTCAGGCTCTGTGCTCAGTATGGAGTCTGCTTCAGACTCTTTCTCCCTCTCCCTCCCTCTCTGCCCTTCCCCACTCACACATGTGCTCGCTCTCCCTCTCAAATAAATGAATAAAATCTTTTTTAAAAATGGATGAATCTCAAAAACATTTTATTGAGTAAAAGAAGCCATGCATAAAAGAGTGTGTGCTCTTTAATTCCACTGTTAGGAGTTCTGAAATTTAAAATCTATGGTTAAAAAAAAAGTACTTGACTATAGCTCAGGTAGGAACTGATTGGGAAGGGGCACAAAGAACTTCCCAGGGTGATGGAAGGGTTCTATATCTTCATAGGAGTTTCGTTTACACATTTGTGTGCACTTGTCAAAACTGAAAATCTATACTAGAGATTTGTGCATATCCTTGTATGTAAAATTTTACCTCAAAATAAAATCTGTAAGTAAGTATTTAACCTAGTAAATGATAGGTATGCTGAAGCATTTAGAGGAAAGTATACTGATGTTGCAATCTACTTTGAAATGCATTTTTAAAAAAACACAACACGGATTGATGGGTACACTGGGATTTGGGTAAATATATAAATATGTGATAAAGGAAGAATAGTAAAATGCTAAAAATAGATTCTAAGTTACGAGTATACAGGCAAAAGTATACTACTTTTATAAGAGCCTTTCAAATTTATGTTTGAAAATTTTTGTGATAATGAAGTACTGTACTTCAAGTCTTTTTTTTTTTTTTTAAGATTTTATTTATTTATTTATTTGACAGAGAGAGACAGTGAGAGAGGGAACACAGGCGGAGGTAGTGAGAAAGGGAGAAGCATGATTCCCGCCAAGCAAGGACCCTGATGCAGGGCCCAATCTCAGGACCCTGGGATCATGCTTTGAGCCAAAGGCAGATGCTTAACAACTGAGCCACCAGGCGCCCCTCAAGTCTTTTTTTTTTTTTAAATTAGCCATATAGTATATAGTATATATACTATATACTATATGGCTATATACTATAGCCATATAGTATATCATTAGTTTTTTTTAATGATACAAACAAAACAGATCTTTATATTTTAAATTAAATTTTATTTTTTCAGTGTTCCAAGATTAGTGCTCCATGTAATATGTACCCTCCTTAATACCCACCACCAAGCTCTCCTAACCACTGACTCCCCTCCCCTCCAAAACCCTTAGTTTATTTCTCAGAGTCCACAGTCTTTCATGGTTCGTCTCCTCCTCCTATTTCCCCCAATTCACTTTTCCTTTCCTTTTCCTAATGTTCTCTGTGTTATTCCTTATGCTCCACAAGTAAGTAAAACTGAATGATAATTGACTCTCGCTGCTTGACTTATTTTACTCACCATAATCTCCTTAAGTCCTGTCCATGTTGATACAAAAGTTGGGTATTCATTCTGTCTGATGGAGGCATAATATTCCATTGTATATATGGACCACATCTTCTTTAACCATTCATCTGTTGAAGGGCATCTTGGTTCTTTCCATACTTTGGCGACCATGGCCATTGCTGCTATAAACATTAGGGCACAGATGGCCCTTCTTTTTACTACATCTGTATCTTTGGGGTAAATATCCAGTAATGCAATTGCAAGGGAAGCTCATAGGGTAGCTCTAGTTTTTATTTCTTTTTTTAAAAATATTTTTATTTATCTATTTGATAGAGAGATCACAAGTAGGCAGAGAGGCAGGCAGAGAGAGAGGAGGAAGCAAGTTCCCTGCTGAGCAGAGAACTCCATGTGGGGTTCAATCCCAGGACCCTGGGATCATGACCTGAGATAAAGGCAGAAGCTTTAACCCACTGAGCCATCCAGGCACCCCTCTTTTTTTATTATTTCTTAAGGAATCATCACACTGCTTTCCAAAGTGGCTGCACCAACTTGCAGTCCCACCAACCGTGTAAGAGGGTTCCCCTTTCTCCACATCCTTTCCAACAGTTGTTGTGTACTGTCCTGTTAATTTTGGCCATTCTAACTGGTGTAAGGAGGTGGTATCTCAATGTGATTTTGATTTGAATCTCCCTGATGGCTAATGATGATGAACATTTTTTCATGTGTCTGTAAGCTACTTGTACACCTTCTTTGGAGAAGTGTCTGTTCATGTCTTCTGCCCATTTTTTTTATGTGATTATCTGTTTTGTGTGTGTTGAGTTTGAGGAGTTCTTTATAGATCTTAGATATCAGCCCTTTGTCTGTAGTGTTGTTTGCGAATATCTTCTCCCATTCTATGGGTTGCTTTTGTTTTGTTGACTGTTTCCTTTGCCATGCAGAAGCTTTGATCTTGATGAAGTCCCAAAAGTTCATTTTCGCTTTTGTTTCCTTTGTCTTTGGAGACAAGTCTTGAAAGAAGTTGTGGCCAATGTTGAAGAGGTTACCGCCCATGTTCTCCTCTAGGACTTTGGAAAGCAGTTATGCTCACCACTATACCACCAACGCACTTCTCCAGGAGTTTGATAGATTCCTGCCTCACATTGAGGTCTTTTATCCATTTTGAATTTATCTTTGTGTATGGTGTAAGAGAATGGTCAAGTTTCATTCTTCTATACATAACTGTCCAATTTTCCCAGCACCTTTATTGAAGAGACTGTCTTTTTTCCACTGCTTATTTTTTTCTGCTTTGTCAAAGATTATTTGACCATAGATTTGCGGGTCCATATCTGGACTCTTTACTCTGTTCCACTGGTCTATGTGTCTGTTTTTGTGCCAGTACCATACTGTCTTGGTGATCACACCTTTGTAGAAAAGCTTGAAATCAGGCAATGTGATGCCCCCAGCTTAGTTTTTCTTTTTCAACATTTCCTTAGCAATTCAGGGTCTTTTAGGATTGTTTGTTCCAGCACTTTGAAAAATGCTAGTGGGATTTTGATCAGGGATTTGATCAGGAAAGTATAGATTGCTCTGGGCAGTATAGACTTTTTAACAATGTTTATTCCTCTGATCCATGAGCATGGAATGCTCTTCCATCTTTTTGTGTCTTCTTCAATTTCTTTCATAAGTGTTCTGTAGTTCCTCAAGTACAGATCCTTTATCTCTTTGGTGAGGTTTATTCCAGGGTATCTTTTGGTTCTCGGTGCTATAGTAAATGGAATAGATTCTCTATTTTCCCTTTCTATGTCTTCATTGTTAGTGTATAAGAAAGCCACTGATTTCTGTACATTGGCTTTGTATCCTGCCAAATTACTGAATTGCTGTATGAGTTCTTGTAGTTTTGGGGTGGAGTCTCTTGGGTTTTCCATATAAAGTATCACATCATCTGTGAAGAGAGAGAGTTTGAGTTCTTTTTTGCCAATTCAAATACCTTTTATTTCTTTTTGTTGTCTGAGTGCTGTTAGCTAGGACTTCTAGTACTATGTTGAAGAGCAGTGGCAATAAAGGGCATCCTTGTCATGTTCCTCATCTTAAAGGGAAGGTTGTCAGGTTTTCCCCATGGAGAATTATATTCGCTGTGGGTTTTTCATGGATAGATTTTATGAAGTTGAGGAATGTTCCCTCTATCCCTATACTTTGGAACATTTTAATCAGGAATGGATGCTGTATTTTGTCAAATGCCTTTTCTGCATCAATTGAGAGGACCATGTGGTTCTCTCTTTTCTTATTGACTTGTTCTATCACATTGATTGATTTGCAAATGTTGAAGCACACTTGCATCCCAGGGATAAATCCCACCTGGTCATGGTAAATAATCTTTTTAATGTACTGTTGGATCCTATTAGCTAGGATCTTGTTGAGAATCTTAGCATCCATATTCATCAGGGATATTGGTCTGAAATTGTCCTTTTTGATGGGGTCTTTGCCTGGTTTGGGAATCAGGGTAATGCTGGCTTCACAGAGTCTGGAAGTTTTCCTTCTGTTTCTATTTTTTGAAGCAGCTTCAGGAGAATAGATATCATTTCTTCTTTGAATGTTTGGGAGAATTCCTCAGGGAATCTGTCAGGTCCTGGTTCCTGTTTTCTTTTTCTTTTCTTTTCTTTTTTTTTTTTTAAGATTTTATTTATTTTATTTGACAGAGAGAGAGATCACAAGTATGCAAAGAGGCAGGCAGAGACAGAGGGGGAAGCAGGCTCCCTGTTGAGCAGAGGGCCTGATGCGGGGCTTGATCCCAGGACACTGAGATCATGACCTGAACCAAAGGCAGTGGCTTAATCCACTGAGCCACCCAGGCGCCCTGGGTTCCGTTTTTTGGGAGGTTTTTGATCACTGCTTCAATCTCATTACTAGATATTGGTCTATTCAGATTATCAATTTCTTCCTGTTTCAGTCTTGGAAGTTTAGAGGTTTCCCAGAATGTCCCAGAATGCATCCATTTTTTCTAGGTTGCTTAACTTATTGGAATATAACTGTTGATAATAATTTCTGATGATTATTTCTTCTATTTACTTGGTCTTAGTCATGATCTCTCACCTTTCATTCATAATTTTATTAATTTGGGTCCTCTCTTTTCTTTTGGATGAGTTTGGCCAGGGGTTTATTGACCTTATTGATTCTTTCAAAGAACCAGTTTCTAGTTTTTGTTGATGTGTTCTACTGTATCTCTAGTTTCTAACTCATTGATCTCTGTTCTAATCTTGATTATTTCCCTCCTCGTGTGTGGGGTTGGCTTGATTTGTTGTAGATTTTCCAGTTGTTTAAGGTGTAAAGAGAGCTGGTGTATTCAGGATTTAAAAATTTTTTTGAATGAGGCTTGGGTGGCTATGCATTTCCCCCTTAGGATCGCCTTTGCTGTATCCCATATGTTTTGGATCAATGTGTCTTCATTCTCATTGGTTTCCATGAATTATTTAAGTTCTTTGATTTCCTGGTTGATCCAAACATTCTTGAGGAGGTTGGTCTTTAGCTTCCAAGTGTTTAAATTCCTTCCAAACTTTTTCTTATGGTTGAATTCCAGTTTCAAAGCATTGTGATCTGAGAATATGCAGGGAATAATCTCAATCTTTTGGTATCGGGTGAGCCCTGAATTGTGACCCAGTACGTGGTCTATTCTGGAGAAAGTTCCATGTGTGCTCGAGAAGAATGAGTCTTCTGTTTTTTTTTTTTTTTTTTTTTTTTTAATGGTGGAATGTTCTGTATATATATATGAGGTCTATCTGGTCCAAGGTGTCATTCAAAGCTCTTATTTCTTTATTGATTTTCTCTTTGGATGATCTGAGTGTGGCATGTTAAGATCCCCTACAATTAGTGTATTCATATCAACATGACTCTTTTTTAAATAATATTTTTATTTATTTATTTGACAGAAAGAGAGAGATCACAAGTAGGCAGAGAGGCAGGCAGAGAGAGAGAGAGAAGGAAGCAGGTTCCCTGCTGAGCAGTGAGTCTGATGCAGGGCTCATCCCATGACCCTGAGGTGATGACCTGAGCCGAAGGCAGAGGCTTTTACCCACTGAGCCACCCAGGCGCCCCTCAATATGACTCTTTATTTTTTTTTCAGTTCAAGTATTTTTTAATTTTTTATAAACATATTATTAACCACAGGGGTACAGGTCTGTGAATCGCCAGGTTTACACACTTCACAGCACTCACCATATCACATACCCTCCCCAATGTCCATAACCCCACCACCCTCTCCCTACCTCCCTCCCCCCGGTCACCCTCAGTTTGTTTTGTGACAGTAAGAGTCTCTTATGGTTTGTCTCCCTCCCAATCCCATCTTGTTTCATTTATTCTTTTCCTACCTCCCAAGCCCTCCACGTTGCATCTCCACTTCCTCATATCAGGGAGATTGTATGGTAGTTACGACTCTTTATTTTGATTAAGAGTTGGCTTATGTAGTTGGCTGCTCCCATATTGGGGGCATAAATATCTACAATTGCTAGATCTTCTTGGTGGATAGACCCTTTAAACATGATGTAGTGTTCTTCTGTATCTCTGACTACAGTCTTTAACTTAAAATCTAATTTATCTGATATGAGAATCACTACCTCAGCTTTCTTTTGAGGCCCATTGTCATGAAAGATGGTTCTCCATCCCTTCACTTTCAGTCTGGATGTACCTTTAGGTCCAAATGTATCGTTTGTAGACAGCATATGGATGGGTCCTCTCATTTTATCCAGTCTACAACCCAGTGCCATTTTATGGGAGCATTTAGGCCATTCATGTTGAGAGTGATTATTGAAAGATAAGTTTTTATTGACATCATGTTGCCTGAAGTTCTTTTTTCCAGAGATTGTCTCTGTAAATTTCTGTTTCATGTCACTCTTGGGTTTTTTCTTCTTTTATTAACCCCCCCTTAATATTTTTTGTAGTGCTGGCTTGGTGGTCACATGCTCTTTTAAACCTTGCCTACATCATTTGTTTTTGATGTAGTGTTCAATGATTCATTAGTTGTGTGCACCCAGTGCTCATCATAACATGTGCCCTCCTTAATATCCATTACCTGGCTACCCCCTCCACACCCTCCCCTCTGAAACCCTCAGTTTGTTTCCTGGAGTCATTACTAGGTATTTACCCCAAAGATACAAATATAGTGAAAAGAAGGGGCACATGCACCCCAGTGTGATGCTGAGATTCCCTTCATCAGATGAAGGGATAAAGAAGATGTGGTACCTATATACAATGGAATATAACTCAGCCCTTAGAAAGATGAGTACCCACCATGTGCATCAACATGGATGGAAATGGAGGGGATTATGTACTTCAAGTCTTTGGAGATCCCACAAGGAGAAAAGTGTCATCATGTCATGTCAACCACACTAATGATTAATCATGTTCATTAGAACACCATCTTTTCAACTTTAGAAAGTGTGAAAATGCAGAGGAGGGCCAGTTAAGTATCCTCCAGATTGAGAACTCACTTTAAGGCCAAAAAATGAAGCAAGCTGCTCCATATTATTTACACAACTTTATGTGAGGTAACTTACTGACAGAGGTACCCTGAGGTCAGACATTCTAAACAGTATAAGGCTATTCTCTGCGCTCACTCTCTGCCCCATTTGGACCTCAAGCCATGGCTTGTATAAAGCAAGGGGCATGGTTGTAAGGGCACAGGGAAGTTATCTGAAGTGGGGCCATATGTGCATGAGAGGGGAGAACAAGATGGAGGGCCAAAGATGGAGTCAGTGTTGTCAGCATGCCCACAGAAAGTGTCCATGATTTTATAATCTGATTCTTATGAAGTTTTTGCTGTGTACTATGAAAAACTCCTTGCATTCATTATCTCATTTAATATTCAAAACTTTCCTATGTTAGATGTATAATTCATATCTGATTGTATTAGTAAAAAAATAGAGTACTCTTGAGCCTAAGTGTCTACCCAAGGCCCTCCAGCTAATTGATAGCAGAGCCTGGTGAGAACCTGAATCTTGATGCCAAAGGCCATGCATAGACACTACACTGGCCTGACTTCTTTCAAATCCATTATCTGAGTTAGAAATGCCTCAGAAATCATCTGCTCCAATGTTATTATTTTGGAGATAATTAAGAGGCCCAGAAAGGACTATGATTCTCCCACATACGAATTCTCTTCTCATTAAGAGAAAAGTCATTTTCTTTGTAGTTTTTAATCCCTTACTCTGCGATAAATCATAGCACAGGAAATAGTATCATACTTTTTGACTTAAGATGAAAGTATTAAAAGACTGACAATAGCCAAAGTGTGATTGAGGATGTGGAGCTCTTAGAACTCTTGTACATTACTGGTGGAAGTGTAAAATGGGAAAGTTTGTTACTTTCTAACAAACTTAACTACACACCCATGGCATGAGCCAGCAATCCCACTCCTATTCCAGGAATGGAAACATATATCCATCAAGAGGCTAACAATGTTCATAGCAGCTTTTGTCAGAAGCTGAAATGTCCATCAACCAAGAATGAGGAATCATAATAACAATGACCCGTGCTGTATTTGTGCAATGGAATGCTACTGGGTGTTAGAAAGAACAAATTATCAATACAGGCAACAATGTGAAAAAATCACAAAAACATTATGTCAAGTGAGAAAAATCCGGACATAACAGAGTACATATTTTATTCACATAAATTTAAAAAAGGAAAAGGCAAGACTAATCTGTGGTGATGGAAGTCACCTAGGTGGGAGGGGCAAGAGGGAATTTCCCGCGGATGGAAAAGGTTCTACATCTTGATTTGGGTTATTGTTACACAGCTGTATAGGTTTGTCAAAAATGGTCAAGCTTAATGTGTAAAATGCATGCATTAAACCTAATAAGGTAAAGTCATCATTTTAAAAAAATCTTAGAATGCAAAACAAAACACAATTAATCAAGGAATTTGGCATTAAGAGGAATCCATTTTCACCCTCACATCTTGAAGATGTGATAGGGCAAGACTCAAGAGATGAGAAACAAGTGGATAATGCAGTGGAAATAAAATGACTTGAAGAAGAAGGGGAAAGAAAGAGAAGAAAGGGAAGGGAAGGAAGGAAAGAAAGGGGAGGAGGGAAAAGGAAGTTCTGAAGCCACCCAGAATTCCAAAACAAAACGAAAAGATAAATGAAAGTGACCATTTGAAACAATGCAGAATTACACAAAAATTGAAACCTCTTCCCTTTTTCTATTCTCACCTCATTCTCCAGGGTAATCAGAGAAATGTGGTTTGCATGCTTTTTCTAGGCACATAACTATATACACACATAAATACCTAGATAGCTTAGTTCTTTTACAAAAATAGGATCACAATCTATATACAATACTATAATTTTCCATTAATATTATACAGTGAAATACTAATTAAAAAATAAAACAAAAACAAGCCAAATCCAGAGTCTGGTAAGGTCTTTGTGAATATGACAGAATTTATAAATATCTTGGTGAAATGTAGAACAGTTTATATAATAATTTTAAAAATAGGTTTAATATTAGACAAACCTGTTTTTAAGTCTTTTGAGCAAAGCAACGATGCCTCATCAACCCTCTCTCTCTGCCCTCACCCTCCCCTCACCTCTCTTTTTGCCCCTCTGCCATCAAATTTCATGTTTATTGCCCCAAAGCAGAACTACTTAGATATATATCTTATGCTTCCATCCTGCTAATCAATATTCTTAGGGTCTTACTTTCCACCCCAATTTGCTTATCAAGAGAATATCTCTGAAGACAACACCTCGCAAACAAATTATAGGGCCTGGTATAACAATCTTTTCACACCTCCATATATGCATCTGTAAAGTCGGTATGTTTTCAGATAATAAGCTCAGTCAAGTCAGTGGAAATCTTTAGAAGAAAATATAGGAGATGGAAGATAACATACATTATGTGTCTTCTTTGTGTCAGGTACTGTTTGGGGCACTCCAGTATAGTGAGTTTGGTCCAGCAAACACATTTTGAGCACTATCTAAGCACCATTTAAGCACATATCTAAGATAAGCAGATAGAAATGGAAAGTCGCATCGCTGTGCTTGAGAAGTGACACCCTGTTGAGAGCAACAGGCCTGTAAACAAATAATTTTTACATAAAAAGGAAAATGTTATTACAGAGAAGGGGCAGGCTTAGGGCTGGGTTTCTGGAGGAGAGGGAGCCTGAGTTGAAAATGCTGAAGGATGAAGAAAAGAGCTAGTCGCATATACAGTTTTTCAATTTATAAGGCATAACTTCCATTGTTCCTTTTGAGCAAATCAGCTGATGCTTTCCAGCTGGTAGAGCTTTCCACAGATACAGATAGACTTCCTAGGAAACATGGAGATGGGGAGATTACTCTATGTCACCAGTCCCCCACATCAGAGATGAGTGAGTAGGCATAAACTCACTTACCCTCAAAACAAGAGTTTCTTCAGACTAGCTATAAAAGTTAATGAAAACCTCCTCAAATGACTCATTTTCTCTCTCCCGTAGATAGAACTGGTCCAGGAGCATAGGATGTTGTAGGGTTTGCCTTCAGCTCTGTTCATGGTCAATATCTCTGTCAAATATAAAAGGATTAAGTCCAACACTAAAAATTTGCTCCCTAAGGAGGCAAGGAGAAACTCTTCCATAGTGTTTTGGTTTTTTTTTTTTTTTTTTTAAATAATAAGAATTTATGCTATTTTCTTAAGATTTAGAATCAGAAAAAACTTCAAGACTTGCCTTCTTGTTATAGTCATTTCATGTTTTTTTTTTTCCAAATCCCTCTATCAGACTTCCATTTTTCACATTCCCCTAAAGCATTTTTCTTTGATCTCTCTCACACTCACCATCCCATTTGGTGCTCCCACTGCCCATTACTGGCTGAGGTTATTTTCTCATGCTGATTTAATAGTATTGATATGTTTAGATGTCAAAAGATAACTGACCCTTTCAAAAAACTTCCAATAGGCATCAACAGCAAAGTAGAAACTGTTCACTAATTAAAATGGGTAAAGCTGTCATCCTAAAGCTGGAGGCGATTTATTCTTGACTTCAGATGAAGAAGCAGTGACTCTACTCTTTGACTCAGAATGGCTTTCATCTGTCATTTGAAAGGAAGGCAAAGGGATTGCTGCCATCTGAGCTTCAGTCAGGGAAACTAGAATCAGAAAACTGGATAAGACAAGGATTATTTACTGAAGTATAACCTAGGTGTCAGATTGGAGATCAAATTGAATTTGACTCAAATTTTAGCTGTCCAGTTTTCTCCACAAACTCCCCACAATTCCTTCAATTTCTTGGGACTTATTTCTGCAAAGTTTCTTTCTGCCTCTAAGCTTCCTCAAGAATAGGAACAATTTCTCCCTTCTTTTACATCAGTCTGTTTCTATAAGAAACCCTCTCCTGTCTTCTTGGTTTCACTGGGTAGTAGCCACTAACCAACCACATGAGCTGTTTACATTTAAATATAGTTGACAAAAAGTATATAAAATTTAAAATTTTATTATAAGATTTAATTTTAAAATGATATAAAATTTAAAATTCAACTCCTTATTCACACCAGTCATATTCCAAGTGCTTGATGGCCATATGTGGTTAATGGCTGCCACATTAATAGCACAGATTAGGACATGTCCCATCCTTCAGGGCAGTTGTACTAGTGGGCCATGAATTGATGAGAACTTACTGAATATTTATGAATGCAGGCCAAGAGGTTATATTTTTATTTTCCATCAGAAAATTCTATTTGATTTAAGCATTTTTAACCACCCTCATCTTTTTGGAAATGTACCATCTATCTATGGAGATACACCAATGTGTATGTTTTCCCTAGGAAGAGTCTTTTACGAAGTAAAGTAGAATCACTTCATAGATGAAGGCAAAATGCTTCAAGCAAGTGTAGAGTAAGAATTCTTGCAAAAGAGGAAAGAAAACATTTCCCTCTGAGAATGAGGTGAATGTCTTCGGAAAAAAAAAAAAAAGAAGAAGAAGAAGAAGAAGAAGAAAGAAAGCAAAAAACAAAACAAAACTTTTTTTATGGGAAAAAGAAAGGCATGAGTGAGTCTGCTTGTCCTCTAGAAGGAAACACCTATGAAGAAGAGGGGGCAGGTTTGGAAGCCTCTACTCTTTCTTAGGTATTGGTCAGTTTAACACTAAAACCTCCTGAGCATAAGATTGTGGAGATGAGTTGGTGTGATCTCAGACTCGAAGTCGCTTAAAGATTGATTAGGAAGACAGACAGAAAATAGAATTTAAATATAAGCATGTGGTCTGTGAGCACAAGAGAGGCATCTCTGCTGTCCAAGAGTAGAATAAGGAGAAGCTTCAAGTCGGGAACCAAACCAAGCTAGCTGGGGACCAGATTGGTGATCTTTTTCTTACCTCTTGTCTTCCCCACAGCACCTATCCCCCCATCCAGGATCCTTGCACTTAATTACATTCAAGGTTTATTGAATTAATTAATTAAAAGACAAATAAACATGACCAAACAAATAAAAAGAAGAGTATTGCAAAAACGACACGGAAAAAGGCGTAGAGGCATGACCTTGTGTGGTTTCCAGGAAATACTGATGGGGTGTTGATGGTGGTCAGATGTGAGTGGAGTGAGCCCCCGTGCCAGAGACCAGAGTCACAAAAGGGGCTAAGATGGGAAGGTTTTTCCTGCTGTCCTAAAAATTTGGATAGAGGAAGGGCTCAATTTTACTATTTCCTCATAAATGTAACAACATAAAGTTTGCATTTTAATATAGATTGTATTCTGGAAATACACAGACTCAAATGAAAATTTTCTCTTTTTTTTTCTTAAAGATGTACTTCTTTATTTGAGGGGGTGGACAGAGGGAGAGGGAGAGGGAATCTCAAGCGGACTCTGCACTGAGCCTGGACCCTGACACAGGGCTCAATCTCAGGACCCTGAGACCATGACCTGAGCAGAAACCAAGAATCAGAGGCTTAATTGACCGTACCACTCAGGTCTTCTCAAATGAAAATTATCTTTTTTTTTTTTAAGATTTTATTTATTTATTTGACAGAGAGAGATTGCAAGTAGGCAGAGAGGCAGGCAGAGAGAGAGGGAAGCAGGCTCCCTGAGAAGAGAGCCCGATGTGGGGCTTGATCCCAGGACCCTGGGATCATGACCTGATCCGAAGGCAGAGGCTTTAACCCACTGAGCTACCCAGGAGCCCCTCAAATGAAAATTTTCTAATCAAGTAAATTTAACTAGCACCAGACCTTAGAAATGAAATTTTAAACTTTACTCCAAACTCTTAATTCCTGTGGTCATTGTCTGATATTTTAGACCCAACTTGTATTAAGAAGAAAAACTAAAAGTCACTATGAATCTTATTCCAAACATTAGAATTCTTATTTAACATCAATACCTATCTCTTTATTGTACCACATTCTCTTCTTCAGGGATTATTTTATGTTTTTCCAAAAGACATGCTTGAGCAGTAATCTCAGTAGCAGACTGTGGACAATATCCTTTCTAAATTTTTATAATTTTCACTTGTCTTAATTTCATGCTCCCCTCCTTCATTGATTGTTTGGGTGGGAATATAGTTCTGGGTTAAAAGTTGTTTCCTTTCACACCTTTTATTTATTTTTATGTTATTTATTTATTTGTTTATTTTTATTTATATATTTCATTTATTTGTTTGTTTGTTTTTATTTCCCTTCCATTTTTATTACTCTGGTATGGTGCTATTCTGATCCTAGTTTTGGAGGTAATGGCGGATTTGCCATTTTAGGGTTCTCTAAATTTCATGTATGATGTGCCTACATATAGAAAAATTCCAAATGTTTCTCTTCAGTATTCTAAAGGCCCTTTTCAGTTCAGATAGTTCTTGAGTCCTCTGTATTCTTACATTTCAGAGTTTTATGTTGTTCCTTCAATGTCCTTTCTTGGAGCTAACTAATGGGGGAGATTCCGTGTAAGATTTCTTAAAGTCCTCGAAGCTTATAATCCTCTTGTCTCATCTCCTTCTCTTCCCTCTTTCATCTCAAGACTTTAAAATTCTTATATTGTGACATGAAGCTAGCAGAGTGAGGGTTGGGGGTTGGGAAATCTCCTTGGGCATATATTTTGTCAAAACTTTTCTCTCTTGCATCTGGACCAGCGCTTTTGAACTCAAAAGGCTTGGAATTAATATCTTTGTTCTTTGTTGTGTCAGGAAGCAATGATGATTCCCACCCAGCTGCCTAAAGGGGAAAAGGCTGTGTTTAACAGGTAGCGTAAAAAACAAAATTCGTCTGGTAATATCCTACCACATACAGTTAGGAAGCTGAGGTGCAGAGAGGTTCAGGAGCACGCCGAATGTTCCGCAGCAAGTAGGTAACAGGAGTAGGACCTGAACCCACATCCACCAGAAGCCAGGCCCTGTGTTCTTTCCCCAGAGCATCATCTGAACGGCTGAGGTTCTCTACTGTACACTTTGTACACCATGGAAACATGACTTTCTCTTGTCCTGCCATGGATGTATACACAGGTTGGAAAAAGCTGGTGGCAAAAAGGCCGAGTAGCGTTGTAAAAAGAACCTTGAGCTGAGAGGAAGAAAGCCCAGCTTCTGATGCCAGCTGTACTCCGAACTAGCTGTGTGTATTGAGTCAGTCCTGGGGCTTCTCTGGGCCTCAGGTTCCTCACTGGTAGAGCAAGAGCCCAGGACTTGAGAAATCCTGATATCCTTCCCAGCCTTAACGTTGAGGTTGAAAGAGCTCCAACACCTTCAAGGTAGTTTATTTTTTGCTACCTACACCAGAGGAGGAAATGGTGTTGCCTTTTTCAAATAGGCTATTTTCTTCATTAGACTGTGTGAGTGAGGAAACAGAGAAGGCCAGAGTTCAAGGTCCAGCTCCACCACTGACCAGTATGATGATCCTGATTGAGCAGGCTCTCTACTCTCTCTTAACATCAAGTTTCTTCCATGCAAAGTGGGGGTATATGCCCTATGTCAGTCCCGGGGATTCTGTTAGGAGCTCAGGTAATGACTCAGGTGGAAAGACTGTATGATAAATTATTGTATCACTGTAAGCTATTTTGACATAATTGCCCTCCATTAGGTCAAGATTTCAGTGCCTTGTTCCTGAGGAATAAGGAGAAGGAGTTAAAACAGGTATTTGAGGAATGGGGTGCATGCTGAGGTGAATGGGATTGGTGTCTTAAGGAAGAAAGTCTGTATGGACCCCTCAAGCATACCCCAGAGGCACATAAACTTAAATCCAGGGCTGGTGGCCAATCGTTTCCGCAAAGATAGACACATCCTGATTCTCCAGAGTTGAAGTGGGGCATCTTTATAGAAAGGAAAGAGAAATTAAGGATATTGACAGTAGAAAGAGATAAAAAGATTGACAGAAGGGGCGCCTGGGTGGCTTAGTTGGTTAAGAAGCTGCCTTTGGCTCAGGTCCTGGGATCCAGCTCTGCGTTAGGCTCCCTGCTCAGCGGGAAGCCTGCTTCTCCCACCCCTCTGCCTGCTGCTCTCCCGGCTTGTGCGTGCTCGCTCTCTCTATGTCAAATAAATAAATAAAATCTTAAAAAAAAAATTGACAGAGTTAAAAAAGGTAAATACGGGGAGAGAAGACTGTCTTCTAACAGATTACAGGATGTCGTCAGTTTTGATAAGGTGGGGTGGAAAGGAAAGACTATTTACAAATAAGGAGGGGTTCCTCTCCTATTTAATTCATTCTCAAGCCGCCTCTCATGCATTCACTTTGACTACAGATAAGACTTTTATGGATGGGTTATTACTTCAAGCAGTACTATTGCTCTATGATTAAAGCAAGGGCCACGTAATTCCGGAAGCAAGAAGATATAAGAACTCAAGAAACTGCCTGGGATCTCTCAGGACACGGAAGAAGGCAGGGGTCCTCAAAGCCTTGAGGGCTGACCAGGTAATCGCCACCCGTTTGAGGGCAGAAGGCTTTCTTTGAACATCTGTTTTCTTCTACTAGCTTTTCACTAGGCCAGAAATGACAAGCTCTGGGTCTAATGATGTTAGTCATGGATGCTGGGTTTTTGTGCTGCTGGTTTTTTCTACTCGAACTATGCATTTCTTTCTTCTCTGTCTGTAAAGAGCATTGCCTTTGGTGTCAGCACCGGGTTAAATCTTGGCTGTGAAATCTAGCAGCTGTGAAACTTTGGGAGAGTTCCTTAATCTCAATGAAGTGTGTGTTTTCATGTGTAAAATAAGTTAATGATAACTACAAGGCAGCCTAGTTATGATTAGATTAGGTGACATGTGAACATCCAATGAATGTCAGTTTGTTAAGATCCACTTACAGGTTATTCCAAAAGATGCTCTACCTCCCTTCCCTCCAGATTGTTGGTTGGACAGAGAAGTCCTTGCTGTTTGTGTCTTAAGGGGGTTGGAGAACATTGAACATACCTCCATCACCTTCTGAAGGGAGGTTCGTTAGAGAAGTGCAGGGCTAATACAATGATGTAAAATGCTTGGGAGCGGGGGGTCCATCAAATCTTCATCGTTTGGTTTTCTTCTTTATTCACACTGTGTCGGACTGCTTACATGGACCTATGTAGATTATCCAGGAAAGTTTGAACATTATGTTCCATCATTCCTCTTAAACAATCTATTATTTGATAGTTAGAATATGTATTCTGATTGTTGGATCATAAAGCATGCTCAAGGGAAGATTCAATGAATTACTCATCCTAATAATTTTTAGGAAAAAAATCTTGGACCCAATCATATGCTTACACTAAAATAAATACCAGATGGACGAAAATAAAAGAAAATATGGGTAGATATTTTAATCTTATGTGGATGGTAATGACACATTTTTCTGATATAAAGTCCAAATGTTTAAAGGAGAAGGTAAATATGACAATTTTTGAAATTTTCAGTGTGACAAAAGATATAAAAAAGAATCTTGGAACACTGAAAAAACAAAATTAAATTTAAAAAGAAATACAAACTATTTTAGTATTAATATTAAAACATTTAATATAAAATATTTAAAATTAATATTAATATTAAGGTATTAATATTAAAATATTGATAATATATGAAAGACAACAAATGCACAAAAATGGCCCTAAGGATTTCTGAGAAAAAAGATAACAAACAGGAAAAATGTGCAAAGGTATAAACCAAAAATTTAACAAAAAAATTTAAAAATCGAATCAATCATTATATAAAAAGATCTTCAACTTTTTATATATCTTGAAAATTTTTTAAATTATTAATTTAAGTAATATAATTATGAATATTTTAAAAATACTAGACAGTGAGATTTTTCTTACGCCAAAATTAGCAAGAAAAAAAATGGATAAATTGGGTGTTCCTTGAAGTCTGGGGGAACCAGCATTGCTGTCTATGTGCTATTACTGGAATGTATGGAACAGCCCATCCAGAAGGCATTTTAGCTAAGGGTATCAGTGTGACAACGTGCACATTCTGTGAAGTCACAGCCCTGTGTACGTACATTTATACTAAAGAGAGAACCAAAACTGCATAATAGTTATTCAAGGGGAAGAAGGTTCATTACAGTTGATCAGTTTCTGAGCAAGAAAACCAGTTATCAGAATTCTATGAGTCGATTTATATAAAATGCTACACAAACCAACACATAGACATATATACATAGAAAGATGTCCATAAGCTACTCACTAAATTGTTTTTCTCTGGGAGATAGAATTTACTTCCTATTTTCCAGTTTGTCACGGATCTTTTAATAGTTCATGTACTGTCTGGTGATGGGGAAGATAATAAAGTCATTTTCTTTAAAAAAAATAAAATGTGGTTATCACCTACGCGTGAAGGAAAAAGGGTTGACCGGAGTCAGGGTATCTAGTTGTAGCTGTGTGACAAGGAACAAGCCACTTAATACCCATAGACCTCGGGTCCTCTCATCTGTAAAAAGTGGGTATTGGACCATATATGCCCTTTTAATGCTAACACAGACAAATTCGCTCTTGGGACTGACTTGATTTGATTGAGTTGACTCAATAGAAAGTCCATTACTGCCCCATCTGTGCGAAAGCGTGCCTTAGGCGCCCTCTTCTGGTCCTTCTGAGAATATCAGGAATAGGCTCTTCGCAATGGACCAAATGCCTTCTTCCAGACTACTAAACTCTTCAACCCAACACAGTTAGGTCTCTGGCGCTGGACCAGAGGCCTTGCAGGTGACATAGATTAAATACCCCTAATATCTACAGTTATCTTGAGAGTCCCTTGATTGTATAATCTGGGTTAATCCCGAAAATTATTTTTTTTTCCTCCGTATGCGATTTGCCATCTAAATTCCTGGGTCTGTCTCACCTACTGTGTTCAGATTGCAGATTCAAGCAAATCCAGGAACTTCGAGGGATAACTCACAAGGTCTCTGAGACCCTTACAGGAGAGGTTTCCAAAGCACTTCAGCTTCTCCGGAGAAGAGGAAGATGACCCCCCAAAGCATGCGTCTGTTCCTACTGCTGAGCTGCGTAGCCAGCACTGAAGTCCTGGGAGGTGAGTATCAGTCATTCACTGGAAGTGAGCTGACAGCCAGTGTTCATGGAGCACACTGGCTCGGCCCTCCACTCGTCCCACATGATGTTTAGGTGCCACAGGCAATAGATATCAAAGACAGGAACGAAGGACAAGGTCATGTGGGGAAAATCACAAGGACTGTAGAATCAAACAAATCCAACCTCGTGTGGTTGTGAGCCATAGAGAAATTATCAACTCAGTGTCAGTTATGATCATTATTTTACAAGTTTCTGGTGAAGGGTGGAGATAATGTATTTAAAGCATCTGTTACCTAGCAGTTGGTGAGCGAGAACTAGAATTAGAGCTCCCCAACATTCATGCATCGTTTTCCCATTTGAACATACCAGCAATTTTGGTTTGCAAGGGACTTAAAGCCTCATTGGAGAGATGGGTCCTACACCATGTAGACCCAGAATCAAGTACAAAGTAACATGTCAACAAGGTAGGAATCAATACCCTAAGATCTTCCAGCAGAGAAAGCAGGAAGAAAACTATACACATGAGCTAAAAATACGTATCATAGAACATCCAAAATGGAAAGAAATGGAATGTGGGCACATCTTGTATAATGCCTTTATTGTGTTTACAAAGAAGCTGAGGCCCAAAGGAAGTCAGGACTTGCCCAAGATCACATAGCAAGATTACATGATATTCTGGCTCCCGGTCTGGGGTGCCTCTCATAGTCCCATGTGGCTCTGTGAGGAAAACCATGCCTGAGCATGTATATAACCTGGGGAATACTTTGGCCAAGGGGAGATGCATTGGGAGGACAAAGGAAGAGAAGCAGTGTTCTTCAGGCCTCATGGGTGTCCGTGGCTCAAGGTCTGTGTCCCCTTTCTGCTCAAAGGCTCTCTGACCTCTACCCCACACCGACTGCCAGCCACCAGTTCTCTCAATCTTTATGGCTGCTCCGCACCTGGGGGATTCAGCCACTTTCTCTGAGCCATGCAAGAGTATGAAAGAAGCAGCCCCCAAGCCCTCCTGTGGAGCCACCTAACCAGAGAGTTAGAGTCCTGTTGTTTCTGGTTCTGGCTGCCCTGCAGGGACTTGAAATTCACCCAAGCTAAACCCTGTGAGTGAGAAACCAATCGCCCTGCTCTGGGACTTCACTAAAGCTCTCTGGTTTCTGTCCCTCAGAGGTGATAGAACCAGGACATGCCCACCGGTCCCTCCACTGCTCCTCTACAGATCCTGCTTCCCGCTGTAGAGACTTTCTGGGATTGCTGCATAGGAAGATCCAGCTGCATAAGGCTGTGGGGCTAGGTCACTAGAGCCCTCCGTGCTAGCCAGAGTAGGAAGCTTATCTAAAAGCATAGGAAGTCTGGGTGCCTGGGTGGCTCAGCTGGTTAAGCCACTGCCTTCGGCTCAGGTCCTGATCTGGGAATCCCAGGATCGAGTCCTGCATCAGACTCTATGCTCAGCAGGGAGTCTGCTTCTCCCTCTGACCCTCCCCGCTCTCGTGCTTTCTCGTGCACTCTCTCTCTCTCTCAAATAAATAAATAAAATCTTAAAAAAAAAAAAAAAAGGCATAGTTAGTCCCTAGGGATTTATAGGCACGGATGAAATAAAACCAGAGAATGGGACAAACAAGGGACGGGGGTGTCATTTGAGTGGGGAGAGATGAAAGGCTCGCTGTGTGGCAACAATCTGTGGATATCGTCTAGGAGCAGGAGGAGCCCTGCACTCATGTCTAGCCTTGGAGCACAGCCACAGGGTCACGAAGCCCAAATGTACTAGCCTAGCATTCCCTTCATCATCTAGGCCCTCTGCATTGCCAGTCATCTCCTTGCTTCCTGAACCTTCAGATATGGTGACATGGCCCCCTCACTAAGGCAACTAGCAGGAAGAGATTGTGCTTCTCTCTGTCACAGTTTCCTTAGCTTCCAGGCTTAATGATTCCCCTTGTCCTTCCCACCGTGCTTGTCTGAAAGATCCCCTCTACTCAAGGCAGACTTCAGTGTTCACTCTTGCTCTGCAATCTTGTGAGCTTCTGCCCCCATTCCTCGGCTCACCCTCTTGGCCTCACATGCCCCTTCACTACTGACTCACAGCCCAGCTCACCCATCTTCGATTCTGTCCAAGTTGCCATCTAACCTGTCCTGTGTAACTCTGGCCCAAAGCACCACTCCTTCCTTGTAATGCCTAAAACTGCCAACTTGTGCTCCTAGTCCACTCTGGTGCTGCCTCGAATTGTGGCTGTTTGACCTTAGGACCAAAGTGAGGATTCTGCCAGTTGCTGAGTATGTCTGTTCCAATGGTGCATTCCATAACCGGGAAAAAATCACAGGGTGGGCTGAGGGTCCCACCGGGCCTGCCGTCTAAAACTCCATGGTCACCTGAGCCTCCCTAAGCTCTGCTCTGACAGACCACAGAGATTTTTGGAGTCTCCTGGATTAGTCTCCCAGTTCAGAACGAGTGTCCAGCAATCCTCAAAGAATCCAGTTGTCTCCTTTTCTCCAGTGCGCACTTAGCCTTATAAAGACCATAGTTCCCTTTGGGGAAGGCTGAAAGAAAGATTAACGGCACAAAGTTTGGGGAGCGTGGCAGGGTCCTTCCTCAGGCTACCCAGCCTCCCCATCATTCTGGAAACTTCACAGGGTGGGACGTGATTGTTTGTGCCATCCTAATTGGTGATGCCCTTTGATGTCTCTGCAGAAATCCTCATAAGACCCAGCTGTGCTCCTGGATGGTTTTACTATATGTCTAACTGCTATGGTTACTTCCGGAAACTGAGGAGCTGGCCCGAGGCTGAGGTAAGAAATCTTGCCCCATGCTTGGACAGGTACCTCTAAAGCCAGGGGCCACCCAGAGCTGCTGGTCTCATGTGACTCAAAATTAAGGGTCCTTCTGAGGAGACATTCTGAGGAGTCATGTGGCTGCTGAAATGGGGATAAGGAAGTTGTGTGTTCCTCTCATTCAGTTCCCAAAGCATTGCTGGGGCCTGTGCTCTATGCCCAGACCCTAGATGGACTGTCAAGACGTAAGAATGAACAAGAAAAAGCCATTACCCTCAAGGAGGTCACTGTCCAGAGGAAGGACAGAAATACACAAACAGGAGAATGAGAAGATAAAGACCTTTAGAAAGAATCATTGAATTGCTGTATCTGATTTACCAGAAAGACCAGGGTGCAGACAGGCCTGGGGCATGGTCTTCAGAAAGCCCTGACAGAAAGGGAAGCAGACTAAACAAATGGAAGGCTTCACTGTCTACACCACCCACAAAGGTACTGGTTTTGTTTCACTGAGGCTTTGTCTAGAAGATACCCAAGTAGCCACTTTACCTCAGAGGATTGTGGGGAGCCCATGCTGCTGTCTCTCTGGGTTGTGGTTGTTGAACTGATGTGATTAGTTGGGGGCACCTTATGGGAAAATGTGGTGTGACCCGGGCCCAGAATGGCCTCAGAATTCTGTATATAACTAACTCAGCAATGACAGAGCACTTACCAAGTGATAGCTATCAGGAATACAAAGTCATCTGTGGCCTTAAAAAGTGCAGGATTGGGATGCCTGGGTGGCTCAGTAGGTTAGGACCTGCCTTCAGCCACATCAGGCTCTCTGCTCAGCAGGGAGCCTGCTTTCCCCCCTCCCTCAACTCTGCCTGCCTCTCTGCCTACTTGTGATCTTCATCTGTTAGATGAATGGATAAATTCTTAAAAAAAAAAGAAGTGTAGGACTAGTGCAAGATTGTGTGGTATTTAAACAGAACATTTCCATGCAGTGTGATCATGACTAACTCTTCCAAGGTCACACCCAGAGTAACTAGTGGAACAAACCCAGGGAAGTCAGCCCTAATGCAATGCTTTCTGGGCTTACGTGCATGATAGTTACAGAGAGAGAGAGAGGAAGAAAGAGAGAGAGAGAACACTAAATGACGAAGGGGTTTCCCAGACACTGTTCGATGAAAGAAAGAAAGCTGATGGAGAGCAATGAACTTTTCCTCAATTCTTGAGAAGCAACTGGAAGAAATCTGGGAAGACCACCCATTCTGCCTGTCTCCAGAGATTCCAACACGGATTCTGCCAACACAAAGGGGAAGAAACCTGGAGGACTTGGGAGTAAAACAGACATGAGTTTCAATCCTAACAGTGCCTTACAAAGTTAAGTCATACCTCACTTGACTGGTTTTCTTGTTTTAAAATGGGGATGACAATTCACCCCATGGGCTTCTCAGAAGGATTCCTTAAAATAACTTCAAAGAGCCTATGGCACCTGCTAAGTACTCAGTTGAGGTTCTCAAGACAAAAACAGTCTACACGATTGATCTGGGGCCTTAGCAGAATTAACCGGTTACTCCTGATCAGAATGCAGAGAAAGTGCTGGAAAACTTTACCATGGCCACTGCTGCTAGCTTGACTAGTTGCCAGTACTGAGGGTCGATCTCAGTTCTTGAGAGCCCTGGTGTGAAGGGGACCATGAAAATGGTGGGTACATCTGATCTCGGACACGAGAGGCAGAGAGGTCTTGGTTCCAGGCCAAATTCCCTCACTAACAGGAGTTGGAACTTGGAGGAAAAGCTCACTGAACCACTTGGAGCCCGTTTCCCTTCTGTCCCAGGAATCCCTGGTGACTGGCAGTCTCAGTAAATGTTGACTGGTTCTCTGACTTCCAGGCCTCCCAAGTTCAAAAGTCAAATGAAGTTAGGGGTGTGGAAGCATTCTGGTGTTGTGAAGTGGTTGGCAAATGGGAGGCCAGCACAAACACTCAACTCTAACCACATCTCATCATAAGCAGGATACCAAAGGGAAGCACTGGAATAGCAACCACAGCCAAAGCCATGTTTTTATCCAATTACGTTGTATTAAATTAAGTTTTACCATGTACGCATCTCCTGTAACACAACCCCCAAAGAGCATGAAATATGTGGGTATCTCTATCTAGCTATAAGATACGTACATGTAAAAGTTTGTCTTATTTAATTGAGCAGTAAATTTCCGGTTAGGGAACGGTTAGGCCACGTCTTCCAGCCAATACCGGAAACAAAAGGGGATTATCATTCAGGAAGTGATAAGAAAAAATCCAGATCACATTCTCTTGAGTAGGAATGAAGGCAGCATCTTTGAAGAACAAGAATTTGGGATCAAAAAAGACATAGAGCAGTAAAACAAAATTGAGTCTGGAGCTGAGTTTTTAAAAAGTTGCAACAGAGAGATAAGATAGTTCCACGCTCCCACACCAACCCCTGGTCTGGTTTAACTGGGATAAAGATACTCAAAACCCCAACTAGATTACATCCTGTGGCTACTGCTCAGGACAAGCAAACAGACGGGCACATTAATCTAGAACCAGAAAGTCATGAACACGGGATCTTCAATTCTAAACCAATAACTGAGGCATCTCCCCACTCCTGGAGGGAGCATCATAGATTTTTGGACAATCCACACTATTCCTATCTGGTACCAGATAAAGATAATGTACAGAACACTGTTTACAATTTACAATGTACTATTCTTGTGCAAGATAGAGCCAGAATCATTTCATAATAATTTAATAAATAATAAATGATGTAAAATAGAATGGACATCGAACTTGGGAGTTATGTAGACCGGGGCTCTGTTCTTGGGCAACTCAGTCTGACACCCTTTTCTGATCATGCATTTCCACCATAAACTACAGGTGGGTTCTACTTCCTGAGATCGGCGTGAAGATTCAATGGGGGTAGCGTGTTGAGGTGCTCATCATTTTGGAGGTGCACCATGAAGAGCACTGCCCTATTCTCTCTGGTGTGAGACGAATCCTTATCACGTCTAAACACCTCCGAAATCAGTGTTCCCTTAAAGAAAGTGGCACTGACTTTTTCTCTCTTGCTTTTCTAATGGAACATGAAACAAAGGGCACATTTTATAATCAGTGATTTCTTAGGTTTGTTGAAATGCAGAATTAGAATATTTAATTATAGCCATTATATCCCTCCACAAGTCCATTGTGTAGCAGAGTGATTTACTTCTTCAACTTCACAGATAAGCATTGTGAGCCTCAGAGAGGTCATGTGACTTGTCAAGGTCACATACAGTAACTTGAGGCAAGACCAGGAGGACCCCAGGCACGTCCACGGACCCTGAAGCTCACGACCTTGCCTCCAGCTGCCTCTTCCTCTGAGACTCCACGCTTGGGGCAATTGTGTTTTCTCCTCTGGAGACAGGCAGAATCACGGGGTGTAGATCTCAACTTCTGGAGCAGGTGGGGCTGCGCACTCCCTGTCGCTTGGTGCCCTGGGGTTCTGGGGTGAGGATGACGCTTTTAAAACTCAAGAGGTGATGAGCACTACATCCGGCCCACAGATCGAGTGTCAGTCCTATGGAAACGGAGCCCACCTGGTGTCTCTTCAGAATGAAAACGAAGCCTCCATGGTAGCGAACTACATAAGTGGCTACCAAAGAATCCAGCCTGTATGGATCGGCCTGCACGACCCAGAAAAGGTAACCTCAGACTTGGCCCACAGAGGCCCCCTGCAGAAAGCCGGATAGATAGTCCCTAGCCTGGGAAATGGCCTCCAGCCCTACTGACAGGGCCGTGGGTTGTGGGTCTCCTTCAGTCACTGCCTCCGATCCATAGAGGCCAAAGCCTCAAGCTGTGGGTCTCCCTTCTGTCCCTCTGTGGAGGAAATTATTTCAGTGGCATCGTTTTATAGAACTTCTATCTAAATAAATTCCTTCCAAATCTTAGAACATTCCATGACCGGCTTTTCAGAGCCTTAAAAAAAGTTTGTAAGTATATATAGGTATATATGCCTATATATGTGTACACACACACTACACATGCACACATGCACACACACACCCCTGTTAGGGGACCCAGCTTACTAATACTCATTAGATCTTGAGTTAAAGTTAGGAACTTTCAGCCAAGCGTTTTCCTAGATGCTACTGTGTTTTTCATGTCATCCATAACTTTTTTCACTGGACCCTGGTTTCACTTTCCATCACTACCTCCTTGTAAAGAATGGCATGTGAGGTCTTTGGGCTGGTTGCAGAGGTATGTGGGACCTGCAGTTTACAGATTCTTCGTGGCACTTCTATCATTAGCCCAAACAGACATCAGAAACGCAAGAAGAAATCTCCTGTTTCTTGCCAAAACTTTGCCATAGATGTTGCCAGTATTTTATACAATTCATTATACATTTTTATGTATTCACATTGCTATCAATCAGAACTCTCTCCTTCAGAGTCCAGACAAATATTTACATCTATTTATACCAGATGTGTTTTGGTAATTTACTTTTCTACATTCATAACTGAAGAGAGTAAATAGCTCATAAAACCCTTTAAAAATTGTGCAATGTCTCTAGTTATCAAAGAAATGCAAGTTAAAATAGCAATGTAACTTCACTTGTCAGATCACAAAGCTTTTGCTTAATTATTCAATGTATTAATTATTAAGCTTACCCTTAATGCCTACTATTTTTAGGGATATAAAGAAATTGTCCAGTAGATGGGGATTTAAATTCCTACAACTGAAAAGTGCTTGGAAAGTAGTTTGACCATATATATCAGTACCCTCAACAAATGATGTCCTTTAACCTCTTCATTCTGCTTCTGGGTTTCTATCCTAAGAAGTAAGTTTAAGAACAGAAACAGCTCCAGAAACAAAGTTGTTCATGGCAGTATTCTTTATAATGGGAGTAAATTGGAAACAATGTAACTATCATCAACAGAATTAAGGCAAATTCTAGTACATCATTACTATCTAAAAAAAGTTTAGGAAGCAAGATGCACCATTGAAGAGGTATTTTCAAGATCATCTCATATGTTAGCATGCAAAAATACTGTGATCCAGAAAAATGTTTACACCAGAAGGAAATAGGCCAAAACATTGGCGTTTTCCTCTCACTGACTAAGTGGGGGGAGTTTTCCATGTTCCATTCCGGTGCACATTTCTGGGCTTCCCCAGTTTTTGCAGTGACACATTTTTACAAGTTTCCAAATGGCTGGAGGGGAGTGCCCAGCAGGGAGGCCTGCAGACTAACTGTCTTCCATCTCTGGTCACCGGCAGAGACAGCAGTGGCAGTGGATTGATGGAGCCTTGGATACATACCGGAGCTGGTCTGGAGCATTCCAGCGTGGGAACAAGTACTGTGCAGGGATGAGCTCCAAGACCGGTAAGTTCTCCTGCACTGCCCGTTGCCTCTTCCTGAATCCCAGCTCCTGCGCTTCACCTATAAGAGCAAAATTGGAAGCCACTCTCCATTCCCCCATCTGCACCAGCAACTCCGTTTCTACAGGACAGTGGTCTTGCCGTGGACATGGTGGACCAACCTTCAGCCAGCTGTGACCACTTCATAACCATGGCCATACCCAAGGTCCAGCTGTTCAGTTATCTACTTAATACGTTTTTTAAATCCACTCACTTTCCCCTTAAATACATTTATTTTTAAATCCTACTATATTCAAGCCATGAGTGAGAAAGACGTCACACTGTAGGAAACCCAGACTACTGGGTACAAAAATAGAGGACCCTTTGCCGGCTTCTTGATGGTTAGGGGTGCCCGGGAGACCTCCTCTTTGCCTGAATTCTGCCCTTTTGTATGTTGCCCTGAGTTTTGTCCCCAAAGTGCAGGGCCCAGAACCTCAGAGGCAGGCTGCGCAAATTCATATGAGTCTCCTTCTTTCTCTTGTCTGCTTTCATTCCTTGCTTTTTATGTTAATAGAGTTTTGGGGGCCTCTGGGTGGCTCAGTGGATTAAACCTCTACCTTCAGCTCAAGTCATGATCTCAGGGTCCTGGGATCAAGCCCTACATCAGGCTCTTTGCTCAGCAGGGAGCCTGCTTCCCCCTCTGTCTCTACCTGCCTTTCTGCCTACTTGTGATCTCTCTCTGTCAAATTTTAAAAATAAATAAATAAATAGAGTAGAGTTTTCGACCTTTGTACCTATGACATTTGGGGCTGGATAACTCTTCGTAATGAAGGCTGTCATCGTAGGTTTAGGATACCCTGGTCTCTAATCATTAGACCTCAGTAGAACCGCCCTTCCCACCACAAGTTGTTTCCACCAAAAATGTCTCCAGACATTGCTAAATGTCCCTTAGGGGCAAAATCGCTCATATTTGAGAACCACAGCAGGTAAGTGGTATGGAAGATCTCCGTTGTAAAACAAGAAAACAGATTATCAAAGATAAAAGAGGCTACTTGATGCCAAAGACAACATCCCGGTGGATTTAAAAGGTCCCAAGGTGTCACCAGGACACCCCTCCAGGCAGGAAGTCGGCCTGGGAAAGGCCTGGACGGAGGACTCAGGGACATGAGGCAGTGGCTCTCGTATGAGGAATAAAGCTTATGTGCACAAAAAAGAGCGGGAAAACTTTCCTACAGCAAAGGGTGAATGGTAGACGGAAGGCACAAACTCTGAGGCCAAGTCTAGACCCTTCCTGATAAGAGGGTCTCCTCACTGATGAAGGAAGGACTCCTCACAGACTTGCAGAGAACACAACCACTGCTGTGAAAGACTCAGGACAGCCCAGATGGAAGAAACACAAGTGAGACCAATAGGTAGAAGCCAACAAAATGTGGATTTCTGTCTAAATTAAAGGAAAAATTTTTGAACAATTAGCACTACCCAAAAATCGAATGGGCTACCCCCAGGAAGTAGTGAGAATCCCATCACTAGAGTTAACCAAGGGAAAGTGGACAACTGTAGCTGCTAAAAGTGCTTCTAAAGAAGGTCCAGGGTGCGAGGAGAATCGATTGAGGAACACTTTTAAAATACAAATTCTAGGCATCATTTTGGACCTACAATATCTGCAACTCTAGGGCTGCAGGCTGGACCAGCTTTGGGGAAGCCATGGACCAGATACCCTCCAGAGTCCTTCTCCTGACTGAGATTTCAACAGGACCAAGTTCTCAAACCCAAGTCTTTCCCATTGGTCCACGTCCACAGGGGCAAGTTTCTAGGAACGAAACCACTTGAGTGGGACCCGGAAACCTAACGTCCTCCTGAAAACACTGATCTTTCAGACTCTCTTCCTTTCCCGGGCTCGTTCAGCCCAGCTCTGAGTGGCCAGAAGTGCTCAAGCCAGAAGAACACAAGGAACAAAACAAGGATTAGTGAGGGCGCCTGGGTGGCTCAGTGGGTTAAGCCGCTGCCTTCGGCTCAGGTCATGATCTCAGGATCCTGGGATTGAGTCCCGCATCGCATCGGGCTCTCTGCTCAGCAGGGAGCTTCCTCTTCTCTTTCTCTCTGCCTGCCTCTCTGCCTACTTGTGATCTCTCTCTATCAAATAAATAAATAAAATCTTAAAAAAAAAAAACAAGGATTAACGAGAAACTGGTGGAGTGGTGGAGGAGAGAATTTTAGAGAGCCTTCCCCTGGTGCCATCAGTGTCACTTTATATTTGTCTAACAGATTTAGCCCCACCAACTCGGGGGCTGAATATTTTCTTTAAGACACAAAAGACTGATGTAAGACTAATGCATCAAAACACAGCCAAACACACACATCCCATGTGTGATGGGACTGGTTCCTCTGTTCTATCTATTCTGAATGACCCTTCTGGGGCATTTTGTCCCACTGGTTCTTCTCCACCACCACCACCACCCCCCCGACTCCCTTTCTGCAGCACAGTGGAACTCTCTTATGACTCTGGCAAATTGCACTTCCCAGTGCTTTCTGACATTTCTACTGGTCCTCTCTGACACATTTAATAACGATAATGAGGGTGTAACTATTCAGAGAGAAATTTCATATCCACTGGAGTTGGGGTCAAGATCATGGGCTCTGCATTCTGAATGCCTGGGGTGGGATTGCAGTTCCTCCATATAGCACTGTGACCTGGAGCAGAGTTCCTACTTCTCTGTGCCTCAGTCGCCCCGCCATAAAAAGGGCAAACCAAGAGTACAAATTATCTGAATACGTACAAGGGGAGGTGCTTCTCCCAGTGTAGGGTAAGCTCATGGTTCTCGCAACCTGGAGGGGAGGGCTGTGGTCGCCTCCACACGCTTCTCTGGTGTTGAGGAAGGAGGAGGCACCAGGGCGGGAACCACAGGTCAGAGGCAGGCAGACGTCCAGACTCCCTCTGTGCGGCACACACCACGCCGTGACTGAGCGACTCTGTGCGTGACCACAGCTGAAACGCTCCTCAAAGATGTTTCGCTTTCAAAAGACTACCTCCTCCTTGTTCTGGGTTCTTCTTCATACAGGGATGGCCTGTGGGCCGTGACTGGCTCTGCAGCTTCCAATTCTTTGATTTTCAAACAGGCGTTGCTTAGTGCCTCAGCTGTGAACTTGGGAGAAATCACTGTCACATCCTCACAGCACCCTGTTTCAAACACAAAGGACACCCACTTTTTGTGGATTCATGTCAAGCTCTGCCTTCCCTCTGAAGGGATGCTGGCATGGGGCTTCTGCAATTGACATTTAAATTGTTTTTCTTTCTGGGAACAAAGTTAATACCGGTAGGACTGT
The DNA here is from genome assembly GCF_022355385.1 of Mustela nigripes. Classification (NCBI taxonomy): domain Eukaryota; kingdom Metazoa; phylum Chordata; class Mammalia; order Carnivora; family Mustelidae; genus Mustela; species Mustela nigripes. Next base: position 102,801,909 of record NC_081570.1, on the reverse strand, counting down.
CTGGTTCTCCAGAGACAGAAGTTACAGGATGCACATGTAGACAGAGAGATTTCTTTCAAGGACGTGGATCCTGAGATCGTTGGGGCTGGCAGAGCTGATGTGTACAGGGCGGGCCCCGCAACTAGAGACCCCCACAACCACTCACGTCATGGTGCTGCATCGGAGGCACTTTGGACGCAGAATTCTTTGCTCCTTGAAACTCCGTCTTTTTACTGGATGATTCTCCGCATTATGGAGGGTTGTCTGCTTTACTCAGAGTCAACTAATTTAAATACTGATCACAGCTTAAAAAAATAATCCCTCACAGTCACATGGAGACTGGTGTTTGTCCCAACACCCGGGAACACACCCCAGCCCAGCGACACATGAAATGAACCATGGCAGTAACTTCCCCGGTGTTCCGGGCAAAACCCTCCGGTGACGCGGGTCCATGCAGTACAGATCCAGATGAGTTTCACTGTTTGTTTATTGTCTTACAGATTTTTTGACCTGGGAGAGCAGTGAATGCAGCAACCGCCAGCACTTCGTGTGCAAATACCGGCCATAGAACATGCTTCGAGGCTGTGCCCACATCGTGCAAGCCCCGGTCCCCTTCCCTGTGTGCGCTGGCTGCATCTCACCGTCATCTCAGCGTAAACACAGCAGCTGGGGCTCCTGTTGCACTCACTGTTCTAGGTTTATGAGGGGCCAAGTCCTCAACACTGGTATGACAGTGGCTTTTAGCTCTAAAGTCACCCTGGGATGTATCTCCATGGTCCTCTGCTTTCCTCCTCCACACAGCAGGTTGTCTCAGAGTGGGGAGGGAACTGGTGAAGTAACCGGGAGTTGGATGGTCAGGGGTAAAGGTTTGAAGACAGGAGGAGGAACCTCAGGAATGAGCCTCCAGCCCCCTTCAGCTTCTGCACCCCTCTGCCCTTTCTCTAGTGCCCACGTTCTCCTGCTCAGACACCTGCTCAGTTTTCCTTCGCCATGGGGAATCTTTACTGGTAGAGTCCCTATTAGGCTGATATGGACCATCAATTCCAGGGCCATCTTTTAATAAATAGCTGACTGCATAGAAGATCGCTCTGTTCCACTTCGGCAGCAATGGGAATGAAAAAGTGAAATAAGACTCAGAAAACATATGCATGTGTTTCTTCATTTCCTTCCTCAAAGTCCCTGCCTTTTCTCAGAATAGCCCCCCCTCCAACCTACCCCAGCTGCAGCCCTGGTCTGACCAGAGGAGAGAAGGAGGCCATGTGCATAACCAACCTCTATGTGGGGGTGAATGGGTGGGGTTTATTTAAGCATGAGTACAGCAACTGAGGAGGGAAGACAAGAATCACAGCTGGTGCCTGGAGCCACCTTGGGCCTGATGTTCCCCTCTCCTCAGCCACTAGCAGCCCCATCACCTTGCTCAAGTCTCTGCCTGGTGAGGTTTGAGATCCCCTATGAGAGTCTGCCCCAATACTCAAAAGGTAATTTTTCCCTCATACAGATTTGTGACTCCCTAAATCAGGAATCTACTTGGCCATGTAAGAAGAAATGATATGGACTTGACAATTACAGAAAATGTGGCTTTGATGTGATCATGCCTGCATTTCTTAGAAGCACCAGAGAGGAGAGGACGTGTGGCCACGCAGTTCAGGCTAGGTGGATGGCCACTGGCTTCCCTCCTGTTGCTCTGCCAACCCGTCAACACGGAGTCTTACACCCGAAACTGAGAATGCTCCCCTGCTCCCCTGGAACCTTAGCAGGCTGAGACCAGCTGTCACATGCTGGCTCAGAGAAGAGGGCAAGGAGGAGAAGAAAGTGAACAGACAGAACTGGCCCTCTCAAGTCACTGCCCCACTTCTTCCTCCCTACCCCCACACCCTTGTCACTCTTTTGACATCAGAAGACATCAGAAGTAATGTGCTGCTCCCTCTTCTTCTTTCTTCTAAGATTTTATCGATCTATTTGAGAGGGAGAGAGAGAGAGTATGAGCAGGGAGGGGAGCAGAGGGAGCGGGAAAAGCAGACTCCCTGCTGAGTTGGAAGCTGGTTGCTGGACTTAATCCCAGGATCCTGGGATCACAACCTGAGCCGAAGGGAGGTACCTAACTGACAACCACCCAGGTGTCCCTGTGTTGCTCTTTCTAAGTATGAAAAGCTTGTTAACCCACAGGATAAATGTCTTAATCGTGGGAGCTCAGGCAAGATGACAGGCAGATGGAAAAGGCCATTCTTTCGAAGCTGATTGTTAGCTTCAGCAAAAACCAGCCACTGACTCCCACCAGTATTCTGGTCCAGCCACCATCCCAGAAACAAACAAAGGTATCGGATTCTATATCAGAGATAGAAGATAAATCGGGAATGTGGAACTGATGGGATCCATGTAAGAAACTTGCAGGATTAAGCATCAGATTCTTTGGTATTTCCTGGAAGAATTAACAGAATGTAAAGGGAACATGGATCACAATATCCCAAACAGGTAGAAGTTCTCAGTAGCTCCTGACTATGGCACATATGAAAGATAAAAGATACCACAGACCACCTGTGCCCCCTAATTCTTTCATCCTCTCCTGAGGAAAAGGAGCTCCTGATAGCAAAGTAAAGAGAAACAAAATAAAAATCCAAAAAGTGACAAATAACAGATATACCAACTCAAAGTAAAATCTAAGAATCATTCTGCAAACATATTAATTAAAAATATTTAAAATATGTTTAAAACAGTTCCAGCTAAATAGTATCACCAACCTGAAACATTCGTGGTGACGTAGCACTAGGCACCCTCCCTGAAATATGCGGGAATGCCTATAAGCTGCGCACGCGCAGTGCAGGGTGCGCTTCACGCCATTCCAAAACAAGGACAAGCAGCCACGTGTTTTATTAGAAGGCTGGTCCTTGGTTAACTTTAGAGCTGTGCTGGTTTCCAGTTGTGCATATGGAATTTTAGTAATCTTTATTTATTCAGCGAGTAGGTATATCATTTAACAGAATGTTATTTGAATGCATGCTATGTGCTAAGAACTCGTTCCGGGGACTGCGCATCCATCAGTGGACAAACCAGACAAATCCCTTCCCGTTATAGAGCATACACTTCAGCAGGCGGGAGGAGCAAAGGGAGAAACTCAATTAACTAAATAAGTAAATAATGTCGTATGAGAGGGTGGCAGGCGCTGTGATGGAGGTACGGACCCAGGAAGCAGTCCGGCAGGGAGCCTGGGTACACTATGCATGGACTAGTTGCTGCGTTCTTGGTCAGACACTGACAAGCCAGACTCTCTGTGCAAAACAGGCAAGTTAATACTATATGTTACTTCATGGTCCATGAGGAGATATGGGCTTCAGGCAGAACCTGACCAAGGGCTCATCAAAATTATATAATAGGGTTTTCTCTCTACATTGTTGGTGGGAATGAACCTCATTATCAAGCCCCATCTAATTGCAAGATCGTCTGCCACAACTCCAGTCCTCACCTTGGGAAAAGAGACCCACAGCCCTCAAAGGGAAGCCTCCAGATTAAGCCTCATTGGCCAAGAATCTTTCGACATGGGTTGTGTTCTCAGTCCTTAGCCAATCAAAACGCTAGGAGAGTGTGATATGGTGATTAATTTAGCCAGTGACAGCACCTGTGATCCCCCCCCCCCCCCCGCGGAGTTCATGGCTTAGACAGCTTCCCCTACAGGACAGGGCCATTGCTAGCAGATACAGTGCCTTTGTGGGAACTAAACAGGATCTTCTGGGAAGACACAGCTCCATGACCTCACAGGACAAAAGCAGGCTGGAATTCAGCCTTCACTTGCCCCCTTCCTTGTGTACATTTGTGCAGTGCACAAACTACACCACCTTCTTCTGTGGCCTGGCTGACACATGCAGGTCTCTGCCTGCGGGCTAAGGGCAATTCTTTGGGAAACTCTGTCCCAAGGCCCCACCATGGGACTTTAGAATCAGATGTCTGAACTGAGACTGGAGGCACATCGGATTCGAAAAAGACAACAATCAGGTGGATATTGTGTCCCAAGATGTGCTCAATCACATAAGACTCCAGCCACAGCCTGGGGTGGTTTACTATAGTGGGGAGAGCAAAGCGCTTGGAATTAGGCCACTCCAGATCTCCTGGACCCTGCCACAAACAGGCTGTATTAGAGGGAGCCTGAAGCCTTCATTTTCTTCCTCAGGGATCTGAGGATTAAGTTAGTTAAAATATGTAAAATTGCTAGGAGTGGGGCCTGACCTAAGAGCTTAACAAATGTCACTGTCCTCTCTGGAAGTCACCTGAGCTGTCATTATGAACTGCCTGACTGTGGGACTCCAAGTAATGCCCTCTGTAGGAGCATGGGAAGACAACTATAGATGAGAGACCTTGGGTTCTAGAAAATTCTGTGTGTGTATCTGCCTGGCATTGCACAAACAAGCACATAGGAATCAACACAGACAGGATAGTGGAGGGACACACCAAGCATTAATTTAAAAACTTAATACACACTTCTGTCAGACTGACTATAATATCTGAAGGCTTTGTATTCACTAGGTAAATAAAAGCAGAAGAGAGTAACCTGAGGGCATGAAGATTAAGTCAGAAACCATTTATTTTAAGGGTAAATATAGGCAGCAATCTTTGTGATCTTGGGTTAAATGTCTTGGGACTCTAAGCAAAAACCATAAAAGAAAAAAAAAACCTGAGAAACTGTACTTCAAAATTTAATTCAAAACAACAACAACAAAACCAAATGTGATATGCCAATAAATCCTCTAGAATGGCTAAAATGCAAAAGACTCATAATTACCAAGCGCTTTTGAGGAGACACAGTGGCCAGAGCCCTCAATTAGATATAGCTGTGGGAACACACAAGGGTACTGTCACTTTGGAAGACAGTTGGGCACTTTCTTGTAGAGTTAAACATACTCACCATATGACCCAACAGTCCTTTCCTGACTATTTACCTAAGAACAAAGAGAACACATGTCCACAGAAAGGTCAATATGCAACTGTTAATTACATTTTATTTTGTGATAGTTTAATTCATAATGGCACAAAACTGGGAAGAACCCAAAGGTATTGACTCATCTACTGGTGAACAGATAAACAAATCGAGGCATACCCATACAATGGAATATTGATCGGTAGTAAAGGGAAACCAACTATGGATCCACATAACATGGACAGATCTCAAAAATTATCATTCTGCTATGAAAAAGAAGCCAGACACAAAGGACTACATGCTGTAAGCTACAATCCACTTCTCTGAAACTCTAGAAAAGGCAAAACTTACAGTGATAGAGGGCAGAGCAGTGCTGGCCAGCAGCTGTGCGTGGGGAAGGGGGTTGGTGGCAAAGGACCACAGGGGAATGCGTTGGGGTGATAGAAATGTTCCAGATCACGGTTGTTGGGGTGGTCACGCAACAGTCTACAGTTGGCACCCATCACACTATACACTTAAAAGGGGTGAATTTAAAATATATAAATTAGACCTCAATAAAAGCGACTTAAAGTTATGGAAAAACTTTCCCAAAAGGGATGGAAAAAAATCAGCTGGAAAGCCTGTTCTGTGACTTTTCTGCTTTTGCAGAGCAATACAGCTCAGTTAGTCCCATAACATGTCACCTTTGAAAAAACCCTAAACCCAAACCTATTTATTTACAAAACTCCTCATGTTCCCGTTCCCCACCTTGGTCTCCTCTCCCAAGCTCATCTCGATCAGAATTATTTATTTCCCTCTCTCTACCTCATTCCATCACTCATTCTCTTTACCGTTCCTACTACCTTCTTAATCCAATACCAAGTCCCTTCACCCCGTTATCTGTTGACACTCCAAAGGCCCCAAGAAAAGTGAGAGACCAGTGAGATTAACCACTCTCCCTCCCTTCAAACCTACCAGGTCGTCTGTCATGAATATCCTAGAGCCCCTTCATCTGCTAATTGACGTCTGCACGTGCTTCCAACCAAGTGTCTCACTGCTCCCCTCAGGAGTCTCCTCTGGTTTTGCTAGGACTGTTTAAGAAGGCTTTTTCCTCTTCTAAATGCCAAAACATATGGCCTGCCTCTCAGTTTCATTGCCACTGTAAGTCTTTGTGACCTGGGCCACATGTCTCTTTTAAGCCTCAGTTTATCTATAAAATGAGGGTCCTCAGTTAAACTCAAATGCTTACAGGGTCTGGTTAGGTATGAGTAAGTGAAGTGGCTTGGTGGAAAGCAGTTTGAGCTGGAAAACTAGCACTTACATGAATTTCTTCCCAGCTATGGGTGAGCCAAACAGAGCAGGCCCGCTGACCTTTGCCCATGGAGGCCAGTCCCTTCCAACTCCAACATTCTCTTTCTCTTTTTTTAAGGTTTATTTATTCATTTTAGTGAGCAACAGAGTGTTTGTGTGAGTGAGGGTGGGTCAGGGGGAAAGGGAGAGAGAATCCTCAACCAAACTCCCTGCTGAGTGTGGAGTGCGTCTGCATGTGGGGTGGGGGGCATTGCAGGAAGCTCAGTCCCAGGACCCTGAGATCATGTCCTGAGCCAAAACCAGGAGTCAGACACTTAACTGACTGAGCCCCTCAGGTGCCCCTCCAACATTCTCTTTTTCTGTTTCTGTCTGGAATTTTTGCATCCATGTTCATTAGGGACATTGGTCTGTAACTCTCCTTTTTGATGGGGTCTTTGTCTGGTTTTGGGATCACGGTAATGCTGGCCTCATAAAATGAGGTTGGAAGTTTTCTTTCCATTTCTGGTTTTTGTTTGTTTGTTTGTTTGTTTTTGGAACAGTTTTTTGGAACCTATTCAGGAGAATAGGTATTAATTCTACCAAAAAACAGTTCTGTATTTTGGAACAGGTTTTTGGAACCTATTCAGTAGAATAGGTATTAATTCTTCTTTAAATGTTTGGTAGAATTCTCCTGGGAAGCTGTCTGGGCCCTGGGCCCTTGTTTGTTGGAAGACTTTTGATTATTGCTTCAAAATCCTTCCTGGTTATGAGTCTGTTTAGGTTTACTATTTCTTCCTGGTTTAGTTTTGGTAGTTTTTACATCTCTGTGAATGCATCCATTTCTTCCAGATTGTCAAATTTACTGCTGTATAGTTGCTCATCATATATTCTTATAATTGTTTGTATTTCTTTGGTGTTGGTTGTGATCTCTCCTCTTTCATTCATGATTTTATTAACTTGGGTCCTTTCTCTTTTCTTTTTGATAAGTCTGGCCAGGGGTTTGTCAATCTTATTAATTTTTTCAAAGAAGCATCTCCTAGTTTTGTTGATCTGTTCTACTGTTCTTTTGGTTTCTATTTCATTGATTTCTGCTCTTATCGTTATTATTTATCTTCTGCTGGGTTTAGGCTTTCTTTGCTGTTTTTTCTTCAGCTCCTTTAGGTGTAGGGTTAGGTTGTGTATTTGAGACCTTTTCTTATTTCTTGAGAAAGGCTTGTATTGCTATATTCTTTCCTCTCAGGACCCCCTTTTCTGTATCCCAAAGAATTTGAACAGTTGTATTTTCGTTTTCATTTGTTTCCATGAATTTTTTCAATTCTTCTTTAATTTCCTGGTTGACCCATTCATTCTTTAGAAGGATGCTCTTTAGCCTCCATGTATTTGGGTTCTTTCCAACTTTCCTCTTGTGATTGAGTTCTAGTTTCAGAGCATTGTGGTCTGAAAATATGCAGGAAATGATCCTAGTCTTTTGGTACTGGTTGAAACCCGATTTGTGACCCAGGATGTGATCTATTCTGGAGAATGTTCCATGTGCACTAGAGAAGAATGTGTATTCTGTTGCTTTGGGATAGAATGTTCTGAATATATCTGTGAGGTCCATCTGGTCTAGTGTGTCATTTAAAGCCTCTATTTCCTTGCTGATCTTTTGCTTAGATGACCTGTCCATTTCAGTGAGGGGGTTGTTAAAGTCCTCTACTATTATTGTGTTATTGTCAATGTGTTTCTTTGATTTTGTTATTAATTGGTTTATATAATTGGTTGATCCCATGTTAGGGGCATAGATATTTAAAATTGTTAGATCTTCTTGTTGGATAGATGCTTTAAATATAATATAATGTCCTTCCTCATCTCTTATTATATAGTCTTTGGCTGAAACTCTAATTTGTCTGATATAAGGAGTGCCACCCTTTATTTCGATGTCCATTAGCATGGTAAATTATTTTCTACCCCCTCACTTGAAATCTGGAGGTGTCTTTGAGTCTCAAATTAGTGTTTTGCAGACAGCATATCGACGGATCTTGTTTTTTTATCCATTCTGATACCCTGTGTCTTTTGATTGGGGCATTTAGTCCATTTACATTCAGGGTAACTATTGAAAGATATGAATTTAGTGCCATTGTATTGTCTATAAGGTGACTGTTACTGTATATTGTCTCTGTTCCTTTCTGCTCTCTTACTTCTAGTCTCTCTCTTTGCTTAGAGGACCCCTTTCAATATTTCCTGTAGGGCTGGTTTGGTGTCTGCAAATTCTTTTAGTTTTTGTTTGTCCTGGAATCTTTTTTTTCTCCTTCTATTTACAGTGATGGCCTAGTTGTATATAGTATTCTTGGCTGCATATTTTTCTCATTTAGTGCTCTGAATATACCATGCCAGTTCTTTCTGGCCTGCCAGGTCTCTGTGGATAGGTCTGCTGCCAATCTAATATTTCTCCCATTGTATGTCCGAATTGCTTTCAGGATTTTCTTTTTATCTCTGAGACTTGTAAATTTTACTATTAGATGACAGGGTGCTAACCTATTTCTATTGACTTTGGGGGGATTTCTCTGTGCTTCCTGGATTTTGATGCTTGTTCCCTTCCCCAAACTGGGTAAATTCTCTGCTATTATTTGCTTCAATATGCCTTCTGCCCCCCTCTCTCTTTCTTCTTCTTCTGGGATCCTGAATATGAATATGAAACAATATTTTAATATTGTTTCATCTTATGCTATCACTTATCTCTCAAATTCTCCCCTCGTGGTCAAGTAGTTGCTTATGTCCCTTTTTTTCAGATTCTTTATTCTCCATCATTTGGTCTTCTATATCACTAATTATCTCTTCTGCCTCATTTATCCTAGCAGTAAGAGCCTCCATTTTTTTATTGCACCTCATTAATAGCTTTTTTGATTTCCACTTGGATAGATTTTAGTTCTTTTATTTCTCCAGAAAGGGATTCTCTGGTATCTTCTATACTTTTTCCAAGCCCAGCTAACATCTTGATAATCATTATTATCACTCTGAACTCTGGTTCTGACATCTTATTAATGTCTATATTGATTAGGTCCCTAGCCATCAGTACTGCCTCTTGTTCTTTTTTTTGAGGTGAGTTTTCCACCTTGCCATTTTATCCAGATAAGAATTGATGAATAAGAGAACAAAATACTAAATGGGTAGCAATTATCCCGGAAAATTATACACTAACCAAATCACCAATTCAGAAGAGACCTAAAACCAGGGGGATAAAAAGGAGAAAGAAGAAGGGGAAAAATATAGAGAGAGATACACATTAGAAGCCACACATTTGATTTTGGGTGTATTTTGGTCTGTTAGAAGAAACTGCCTCCCCAAATTTTAAAGAAAAACTTATACATACACAAAAATAACAGTAAAGATGATGAAAGGATGGAATATGACTGTAAAGATGAAAATTGAAAAAGATTCTAAAAAAGGAATTGATAAGATAAGAAGTTGGTTGAAAAAAGAAAAAAAGGGAAAAAAAGAGAATGTGATCAGGATGGAGACTAGAACAGAGCCATATGCTAGATGTAGGGTATAGTTTGATCTGTTAGAAGAAACTGTATCCCAAAACTTTAAAGAAAGAAAAACTTATATTTATACAAAAAAATAAGGTTAAATACAATGAAGGGATAGAATATGATTATAACAATGAAAATTTTAAAAGATTTTTTAAAAAGGTATTGACAAGATAAAATAGTTTAAAAAGGTTAAAATAGGAAAAATAAAAAAACTTTTTTAAATAGGATAAGATGTGGTCTATATACACTATGGAGTATTATGCCTCCATCAGAAAGGATGAATACCCAACTTTTGTAGCAACATGGACGGGACTGGAAGAGATTATGCTGAGTGAAATAAGTCAAGCAGAGAGAGTCAATTATCATATGGTCTCACTTATTTGTGGAGCATAACAAATAGCATGGAGGACATGGGAAGATGGAGAGGAGAAGGGAGTTGAGAGAAATTGCAAGGGGAGATGAACCATGAGAGACTATGGACTCTGAAAAACAATCTGAGGGTTTTGAAGGGGTGGGGGGTGGGCGGTTGGGGAAGCAGGTGGTGGGTATTAGGGAGGGCATGGATTGCACGGAGCACTGGGTGTGGTGCAAAAACAATGAACTGTTATGCTGAAAAGAAATTAAAAAATTAAAAAATTTTTAAAAATAGGATAAGAAAAAAATAAAATTTAAAAAGTTTAACTTTGAAAGACTAAAGAATCATGGGGGAAAAGCCATGAATTCTATATGCCACATTCCCAGAGCTCTGGAGTTCTGTGGTTCTCATTGATCAGCGAATTTAGGCTTGGTTGGTTGTTCTTGCTGATCTTCTGGGTGAAGGGCCTGTTGCAGTGATTCTCAAATGTCTTTGCCCAAGACGGAATTGCACCACCCTTTCCAGGGGTCATACTAAACAATCTGCTTGGGTTCACTCTAGGGAGCTTTTGTTCCCCGAATGCTTTCCCTACACCTTTGGAGGGCAGGGATGAAAATGGTGGCCTTCCAATCTCTGACCTTGAGGAGCCGAGAGCTCAGGGCTCCACTCCTCAGTGCACCCTCAGAGAAAAGAAGTCAATCCCTACGGTCTCCCTGGTCTCTTGCCATGCTCCAAGCTCATCCAGCCTGTGACCGAGCATTTCTATCTCTGGCACACAGCCCCATTGGAGTCTCCAAACCCAGCAGATTCCTGCAGCATGCTCCTGTGCTGCTCCTCCCAGAGCAGGAAGGTGAGTCTCCCTGGATCTGTCGCTTGTGGGGTCCCTGCTGGAAGAGCAGTCCCAACTGTGCCCCAGATCATGGTTTAAGGTAACCCTGAGCTGAGAGCCCACCCCTCAGCTCCGTCTCTGCAGCCAGCTTCCCTGCTCTGACACTTGGGAGCTCTGCCACACCTAGGCACTCCAGGCTTTCTGTGACCCCGAGGGACCTGAGACCACACTTTTCCTGCAAGGGGTCCACCCCTGCTTAGCTTCTGGAGTGACATCCTACAGAGCAGACTTCTAAAAGTTCTGATTTTGTGCTCCACTGCCCTACCACCTGCTGGGAGCTTGCCCCTCCCACTGTGGTCTATCCTCCCACCTTGGATTCACTTTTCTGCATGTCCTACCTTCCAGTAAGTGGCCGCTTTTCTGTTCCTAGAATTGCTGCTATTCTTTTCTTCGATCTCGTGTTGAGTTTGTAGGTATTCAGAATGGTTTAATAACTATCTAGCTGAACTCCTGGGACCAGACCTAATTTAGGTCTACTAGTCCTCTGCTATCTTGTTCCTCCCCCCAAGAAATAAGTAAGCTTTTTAAAAATTATGTTTCAATTTTCAATATGGTAAGTTTTTTTGAGAGAGAGAGAGAAAGTATAGTAGGGGTAGTGGCAGAGGTAGAGAGAGAATCTTAAGCAAGTTCCACCCCCAGTGTGGAGCCCAACATGGCTCGATCTCAAGATCCTGAGATCATGACCATAGCTGAATTAAGAGTTGGTTGCTTAACTGACTGAGCCCAGGCACTCTTCAATATGGTAAATATTAATAATTATAATCCATAAGTAATGTTCTTTGGGACCCTCAATAAGCTTCAAGAGTACAGAGTAAAGGTAAAGCAAATAGTCCTTTAGATAATACTCATCATTTCCTTGACAAATATAAGTATGTACACAGTTGTATTTCTCTGAGACTATTGCTGCTAAATAGAGTCTCATCACATATATTCATTCTAACTTATGACCAAGGTAACTTCAAATTCACAAAGAAAACTTGGGGGTGAACAACTGAGTTTACACACCAGCTGCACTGCAGTCCTTCAGAGCTCAACAATACAATGCAACTTTCTAGAGCCATACTTTCTACAACTTCTCAAAATAACAAAAATGAACACATTCATTAATAGACTCAAGATTATCTAGTCTCCCTGTAGCATATAAGAAGAAGCAAAATAATATAAATTTAAAATTATGCTTAGTAATTAATGTTTCAGTATTCATCTTACTCAGAATGGTAGGTATTCAATGTGTAGCCATTACTTAATTCAACTTAATGTCAGTCTGAGGTTTAGTTACTTAAATATCCTAGAAATTATCTTCAAGTTGACATACTACAAAACATAATTGCTGTTGAAATCACATTTTATCAAAATAACAAATCAATATGGTAAAATACAAAGCTGTATGTTTCATAACTTTGTACATTAAGTAGAAGTATTCCTGGGGCGCCTAGGTGGCTCAGTGGGTTAAGTCACTGCCTTCGGCTCAGGTCATGATCTCAGGGTTCTGGGATCGAGTCCCGCATGGGGCTCTCTGCTCAGCAAGGAGCCTGCTTCCTCCTCTCTCTCTCTCTCTACCTGCCTCTCTGTCTACTTGTGATCTCTGTCTGTCAAATAAAAAATAAAATCTTAAAAAAAAAAAAAAAGAAGTACTCCTGGCCTATGTGGTCAGTAAATCTACATAAGTTTGGGAGGACTATACCCACATAGAATAAAAATGTACACTTTACACTGAAACAGCAGTGAAGACTTAGCTGTTTTTATTAAATCAAAGTGACTAAACTAGCTAATTTGGAAAATTTACCAAAATTATGTGAACTTGAATTCTTAAAACATTTTTTACTTAGTATCAATAAGAATACTTTTTACTTCTAATACATTGAAAACATTACAAGTTAAATTTCCTTGTTTTCTGGGAATCTTAGAAATATTAATTTATATAAGCACTATGGTATCTCAATAAGCTAATCAGAATATAGATCCTTTCATTTAAGATAATTTATAATTAAGTTTGTTAATAACAACCATAAGAAAATATTAGACCCTCACATAATGAGATGTAAAAATCTTTCTGACATGTAAACATCCTGAATCAGAGAGAGGGAACCTATCACTTCAATTCTAGAATTCAGCCATGAGTCAAGAGTAAACACAAAATTACAAAACCCACTGGTCCACAGAGGAAATGTGGTGCATATATATGGTATGTGTGTGTGTCTGTGAATATATATGAATATTATATGAATGTATATGAATATTACACAGCCATAAAAACGAATGAGATCATACCATTTGTGACAACATGGATGGGCCTAGAGGGTATTGTGCTAAGTAAAATAAGTCAGACAGACAAAGATAAATACTATATGTTTTCACTCATATATGAAATCTGAAAAAAAAACAAATGAATAAACAAGCAAAAGCAGAATCAGACTTATCAATGCAGAGAACAAACTGATGGTTGCTGGGGGAGGGAGTTAGAATAGGAAAAATGGGTGAAGGAGAGTGGGAGGTCTAGGCTTCCACTTATGGAAGGAATAAGTCATGGGACTAAAAGGCACAGTATGGGGAATATAGTCAATAATATTGTCATAGTGTTGAATGGTGACAAATGGTAGCTGCACTTGTAAGCATAACAACATATAGAAGAGTTGAAGGCTATGTTGTGCATGTGAAACTAAAGTAACATTATGTGTCAACCATACTGAAATAAAAATTATCTTCTTATATTAAATATATTTAAATATTGAAATAGACATATATGCTTTATGCCGGTAGCTCTTACAAAACCAAGAAAGAATGACTTATTAAGTAGAAATAAAACTATATATCTGATAAGCTTCAAATTCACATTAATGTGGTTTAACAGAGAATGCTGGTTTGCGGCAACAAAACTAGGCTTACAAGAGGAACCTGGGATATTTTGCTTTAGTTCTGATTCTTCTGGAGTTCAACAATGACTCTGTGGCTCAAATGTCACTTGGCTTTTTTGCATCCAAACTACAAAGCCTTCATTGTGTGCAAGCTGAGCAGCAACCCTTGGCCTCTACACCACACCACCTTACATGGGAAATCAGCCCGTGTTTTCTCCCATTAGCTTGTAATTAAAGTAACACAACTTGGTACCAATGAATTTTGCCATAATTGCCAATGCAGCAGGAAAAATCTCAAGGCATTACTCAGAAACTAGTTAAGCATATTATACAGAAAATTATCATTTCCTCCCAACACTGTCATCAAAATGAAAATGCACTTTTAGAGAAGTTCAGAGAACCAGCAAATTCCCTAAATTATTCCCATTGAGACTGAGGGGCACAAGGCTCTAGTGTGAGAAACACAAGGAAAAAGCATGTATTTTCTTGTCAAATACACGTGGGTTCTAGTCCCTGATCTGTCCATTAATAGATGTGTGACCTTGAACAACTCAATCTGTTTTTCTGAGGCTGTTTTCCCCTCTGTAAAATGGAAAGAAAACAAGACTTTGTTTAAGAATCATTGAGTAGATTTAATGAAATTGTTTGTTAAGAAAGGTATTAAATTGAGAGCACCATGATGTATATCCCTTAGACTCCTGCAGCAAATCTTGTAGTTCAAGAAATAACCCACTTGAAGGGCAACTCTAAGCATATTGCAATTGTATATTGTCTGAGGCAGTCAATGTCCTGGGATACAGATTTAATAGAAAGTGTCAAGACAATGTTAAAGTTCCTGAGATTCATAATTAGCAAAGTGGTCATGGGCAAAAGTGGTGGATCAACACAGGGGTAAGGTGCCAAGCTCTGGAGAATGCATGGTGGGCATCAGCCCAGCCTATGGCTGATTCTGCAGGCTCCTGGAAGCTGCTCTCCCAACACAGGGGTTATTCTTGGAGGAACACTGGTTGGGCATGGGAGGAAGGCCTGAGGCAGCAGGGAGCTTAGAGCCCAAGTGTGCACCAACACCTGGACCAAAAGTGCCTTTCCTGTGGCAGTGGACATACGTGTCACCTGGACTTGCCTGACCACTCTCTGATAATCAGAACAGCAGCAAGACCAAGAGTGACAGCGGCAGAGCAGTATTCGAGTGAATAGTCTGCCCCTGGAAAGGATCCATGTCCATGACTGCCCCAGATGCTGAGGGTCCCTGCTAATTTTGGAAGAGCAGTGGACTGTGATGAGACTTCAAAGGGGTCCCACTTGAAGGTTTTGTTTTAATAGGGCAAATATAAAGTCGTTTGCATGGTTACCCACAGGAGAAGAGGATGAACACAGTTTTATGAGGATATTAATTTTTCTGACTTCCAGTGTGATAATAGAGAAGGGAAATAAATAGCTTAAAAGTGATTTTTGAGGATTCTCTTCTTGTCTCTGATGAATCCTCTTCTCAGGCCTCCAGTGAACACAGCAGAGGCCTGAGTCACAGGAGCATGCCTACTGCCCACAATGGAACCAACCTACAGAAATGGGGGCTGACATGGGCAAATCTCCATTCAGCCAGACTGGAATGCTGAAATTCCAAAAGTATATGCCCCACCATTTCCACTCGTATCTTGTCTCAAGGGAGGAAATATTTCAATCTTGACTGGAAACAGCAATGAAATGCTAGATAAAGTGGAAATCAGAAAGCAAGAACAAAAGAAGCCTAAGCTGGCTCCAGCCCATAGCTGTATGAAAGTATTTGGAGGCCTATAGAACAGTCTTTGGAAATGTAGAGAGCTGCCAAATAATGCTAAATTTCTCCTAAGATCCTTGAGAGCAGAGGAGAGAGTCTCAGTCTTGTGGTGCTTTCTAAAGGATTCCCTGATTTTGTAAGATAAGTTGCTAACTTACACACAGGAAGAAGAAAAGAACTTTAAATACCATGTTGCAACCCAACAGACTTTTGAGAGGAGCCATGGAACAAGGTCCTGTGAGGCCTGACCTGGTCCTGACATTGGAAAAACCTGGCTCCACTGGATCAAGTCCTCCAGAAGGAATTTAAAAAGAAGCATTATTGAAGAAACGTGTATCCACCAGACAACTGCTAGACCATCCACATATTTACCTTTAGTGAAAACAATTCACGAGGAGCAAGAAAGGATGACACAGCTGGCTGTCCTCAGATAACAAATCAGAGGGCAAATTTGGGCCCAGAGGCCAGAGGCCAGATCCTTGCTAGCAAGGTCGTGGGTAGGGAATGTGGATAAATGAGTCCCCATCTTGGATCAAAAGGTTTCACATGATGGAATGCAGGGGGGTTTTTCCTATTGCTGCATAAAAATGTACCAGGGGCTTGCAGCAACACATATTTATTATTTCAGAATTTCCCAGGGTCAAGAGCCTCTGCATGGCTAGCTGGGTGTTCCTGCTCAGAGTCTCCTAAGCCTGCAATCCTGGAGTCACTGGGTTACATTCCCATCTGGAAAGATATGGGAAAATCTCTTGCCAAACTCGTGCAGGCTTTTGGCAGTATTCATCTCCTTGCGGTTGCAGGACTGAGGGCCCTGTTTTCCTGTTGACCATGGTCTGGAGGCAAGACCCATATCCTAGAGGCCACCACAATTTCTTGCCGTGTGACCCCCACACACAGCGCAGATGTGGTTGTCTGCTTCTTCAAAACCAACACCAGAATCTTTCTAGTCTCCTATAACATGACATAAGCCCAAGAGTGATTATTCTGCCAGTTTTGCCCTATTCTGTTGGTTACAAGTAAGACCCAGGTTCCATCCACATCCAAGGAGGGAGGAGTGCACAAGGGGTATGATTCACTGGGGGTCACCTTAGGGTGTGTCTGCCACACACTGATGTAATTCAGTGTATATGTTGGTGTTCATGGGCACATGGGCTCATGTGTATGCTTCTGGGTCTGTGTCCCTCCAGACTCAGACACTCATGAGACAAAGATCCACATGGAACTAGTCTACTTGGGAAATATCCTAAGAAACCTCCAGGGGAGTGTGGAAACTGAGACAGGGAAAGGAGGCAGCTATTAAAGGGGATATTAGCAAATTATAAACTGTGGTCGAGTTGAGCATTAATCCTTTTGGGGAACTCTAGAAGCCCGCCTACTGTACACACCTCACTCAGACAGATCATAGGTGAGGGGCCAGGGAGAAGAAGCATTTATACACCAGGAGCAGGCACTGAAATGGAGGCCTGAGAAGATAGGGACAGAGCCCAGATTGTGACTTGACAATCCAAATGTCACAAGTGTGATCACCCCTGGTGCTTTCATCTTGCTTCCCCGAGAGCCGGAGAACTGAGGGAAGTAAGATGAAGAAATGCTTGAACTAGAAGTTAATGGGATACCAAAACTCTTCTTCTAATCCATTCCTTGGAGAGAGAATTTATGAATCCAAAGTTGTAATATTTGCAAATGCTTTTTTCAGGTGAAAATGTAACAGGACAGAGAACATTTTATTTACAAGAACTATGGAAGAACCAGTGGAGGCCCGAAGGCCAGATAGGGCTGTTCCCTGATACAGGGGAAGATGGATCGGAGACCATACCTTCCATGAAGCTGTGCAAAAATGAGGACAGACGTGTGTCCGTGGCAGGAGCTAAGATGCCTGAGCATGAGCAGTGCAGCAGGGACACAGCGGAGAGCTGAGAGAAGGAGGAGGCCTGAGAGAGGCCCTACTTGTCCAGGCAGCCTGGGAGGGTCTTTGGAGAGAGCAGGAGCGTCTGGTTAAGTGTTCTTTCACTTTTACTGAGAGATACGGAAAGTGCACACCTCAGTGAACTTTCACAAACAGAACACACCCACAGAACCGAGACCCAGATCAG
Source organism: Mustela nigripes (assembly GCF_022355385.1). Taxonomy (NCBI): domain Eukaryota; kingdom Metazoa; phylum Chordata; class Mammalia; order Carnivora; family Mustelidae; genus Mustela; species Mustela nigripes. Next base: position 102,784,274 of record NC_081570.1, on the reverse strand, counting down.
GCACCCTGGGAGCGCCCCGTGCGTCCTTTCCAGTCATGACACTTCCCCCAAAGGGCAACCACCAGCATGACGTTGAGCAGCATCTGTACTCATTTTCGGCCGGTGTCTTTCACTCACCTCTGTGTTTGTGAGGTCCTCCGTTGTTGTTATATAGTGTAGCTCACTTATTCTCATGCCGTGTAGTGTCCCATTCTGCAAATAGACAATGTTTTATTTGTCCATTCTACTGATAATGAACATTGGGGCAGCTTGTTTATTTCCTTATGATTTGAGAAACATTTTACATTTTATTCATTTATTCATTCATTCAGTTATTCATTTATTTATTTTTATGGAGTGATAGTTGACATATAACATTATGTTAGTTTGGGGTGTATAGTATAACGATTTGATATTTGTACATATTGTGAAATGATCACCACAGTAGGTCTTGTTAACATCCATCATCACACATAGTTACATTTTTTTTCTTGTGATGAGGACTTTTAAGATCTAGGCTCTTAGCAACTTTTGAATATTTCATACAGTATTTTTATTTCATTTGATTTATTTATTTGACAGAGAGAGAGAGCACAAGCAGGCAGAGAGACAGGCAGAGAGAGGGGGTGAAGCAGGCTCCCCGCCGAGCAGAGAGCCAGATGCGGGCTCGATCCTAGGGCCCTGAGATCATGACCAGAGCTGAAGGCAGAAGCTTTAACCCACTGAGCCACCCAGGCACCCCTACATACAGTATTATTAACTGTAAATATCGTGCTCTCTGTTCTATCTCGTGACTTGTTTTATAACTGCAACTTTGTACCTTTTGACGCCTTTCACCAATTTCTCTGAGCCTCTGAAAACCACCACTTTGTTCTCTGTATCTATGAGACTGGCTTTTGGTTTTAGTTTCTACATGTAAGTGAAATCATTCAGTATTTATCTTTCTTTGACAGTGGCTTAGCACAATGGCTTCCAGTTCCATCCATGTTGTCTCAGATGGTAAGATTTCATTCTTATATTTTTTTAATGAGTGATTGTATGAGCATTGTGAGTGAGAGCATGTGTGTGTGAGCACATGTGTGAATTATACCACATCTTCTTTATCCATTCACCCGTCAGTGGATTCTTAGGTTGTCCCCATACGCTGGCTTTTCTAAATAATGCTGCAATGAACATGGGGGCTCACGTGTCTTTTGGAATTAGTATTTTCATTTTCTTCACGTATGTACGCAGGAAACTGAATGGAATGGCTGGATCATACGGCAATTCTGTTTTTAACTTTTTGAGGAAACTTCATACTGTTTTCCAAAGCAACCACACCAATTTGCATTTCCACCAACAGTGTGCAAGGTTTCCCTTTTCCCGACATCCTCTCCAGCACTTGTTACTTCTTGGGGGTAGTTTCTTAAGAGAATTTTAATTGGTTTGCTGCATGGTGTATAATACAGCCTTCTTCTCTCTCTCCACACAGAAATCTTCCATCAAGGATGTGGGATTTGAGGGGATTTTCTAAGGTGAGGGCAGAGAACTTCCAGGTCAGGTGTCAGGGGTAGTTCAGGGTGGAACAGGGGTCACTCCCAAACCAGCCACCCTAGGCAGGCTGTTTCTTTTTTTAATATCTTGAATAACTCACTCAGAATTTGTTCAACCAAAGTGCATCAAGTCATCCAGGCAGATCTAAAGGAAGAGCCCTAGTGGAAATTTTCGCATTTTTTTCTTCTGTTTTTTTCCTTCTTGAGAAATTCCATATAGTTTGGACTTGCCAGCTATAAAAATTCCACCTACTTATCAAAGGAATGGACATGTGACCCAATATAAACCATTTAAAGTTTCTTTCTCCAAAATTTGAGAGTCAAAATTTGCTTGGAATTGAGTGACCTAATGTGTACCCTAAACAGGTGGTCCATGAAGCCATACTACAGCAACTTCCAAATGGTCCCCAGTTTCTACCCTTCTCAGGACCATGAACAGCCCTTCTTTTGAGTCTGCTTAGGGTTCTTTTGTTTGCCACCAAAGAATCTGAACTGTTAAAGCTCCTTTGACCAAAAGCCTCTCTCCTTTTTCCTACCAAAGTCCCCATACTGGTGATCCCTGAGGGTCAGTGAGTGAAAACATGCAAAACTGAGCTATTGTATCAAAGCATTGGGGAAAGACTATCTGCTGAGCTGAAATTAATTTCTGAAACGTGTTGTCATAGATTTATCAGCTTTCATTTAGATCCATAAAGAAACAGTATATAGAATGAGTAATTTGGGGGTTGCCTGGGTGGCTCATTCAGTTATGGTGTCTGTGTTCTGCTCAGGTCAAGATCCCAGGGTCCTGGGATCCAGCCCCGTGTTGGGCTCCTTGCTCAGTGAGGAGTCTGCTTCTCCCTCTCCTTCTGGCCCTCCCCCGCTCATGTCTCTCTCTCTCTCTCTTAAATAAATAAATAAAATCTTGGAAGAGGAAAAAAAGAATGGGTAATTTTGAATGGGGCAGTTGGACACGTGACACCCTTCCAGGTAAAAATCTCTGAGCAACTTGGAGAAAGGTGTGAGGGTAGATGATGTTGGCTGAGTGGAAGGAGGATGTTGAAGAGAGCTATTATCCACATCAGCGATTAGGTTGGTTTTAAGTCATTGTTGGTGGACAGCTATGTGGCCTCCTCTCCAGAACAAATGGTATGGGAAGTGTTTTGTTTTTGTTTTTGTTTTATTTCCCCTGATGATTATCATGTGCAACAGGTTTGAGAACCTTGAAGTCAAATGACTTCTTAGAATAATTTTATGTTGGATTTTACCTTGATACTTTCTTGTTGCTCATTTAGTTCTTTTTTTTAAGTTTTTATTTAAATTTCAGTAAACATACAGTTTTATTTTAGTTTCAGGTGTAGAAATTAAGACTCATTACTTACATATAACACCCAGTGCCCGCTGCAAGTTCTCTCCTTAATCCCCATCACCTATTTCACCCATTCCCAACCCACCTCCCCTCCAGCAGCCCTCAGTTTGTTCGTTCTCATCAAGGGTCTGTTTCATGGTTTGCCTCTCTCTTTTCTTCCCCGAACATTCATCTGTTTTTTCCTTAAATTCCATATAAGTGGAATCATATGGTATTTGTCTTTCTCTGACTTATTTCACTTAGCATTATACTCTCCAGCTCTATCCATGTTATTGCAAATAGGGAGATCTCATTCTTTTTGATGGCTGAGTACTATTCCAGAGTGTGTGTGTGTGTGTGTGTGTGTGTGTGTGTGTGTTCTTTATCCATTTATCTTCTTTTTTTTATTTTTATTTTTTTTAATTTTTTATTTTTTATAAACATATATTTTTATCCCCAGGGGTACAGGTCTGTGAATCACCAGGTTTACACACTTCACAGCACTCACCAAAGCACATACCCTCCCCAATGTCCATAATCCCACCCCCTTCTCCCAAACCCCTCCCCCCAGCAACCCTCAGTTTGTTCTGTGAGATTAAGAGTCACTTATGGTTTGTCTCCCTCCCAATCCCATCTTGTTTCATTGATTCTTCTCGTACCCACTTAAGCCCCCATGTTGCATCACCACTTCCTCATATCAGGGAGATCATATGATAGTTGTCTTTCTCTGCTTGACTTATTTCGCTAAGCATGATACGCTCTAGTTCCATCCATGTTGTCGCAAATGGCAAGATTTCATTTCTTTTGATGGCTGCATAGTATTCCATTGTGTATATATACCACATCTTCTTGATCCATTCATCTGTTGATGGACATCTAGGTTCTTTCCATAGTTTGGCTATTGTGGACATTGCTGCTATAAACATTCGGGTGCATGTGTCCCTTTGGATCACTACATTTGTATCTTTAGGGTAAATACCCAATAGTGCAATTGCTGGGTCATAGGGCAGTTCTATTTTCAACATTTTGAGGAACCTCCATGCTGTTTTCCAGAGTGGCTGCACCAGCTTGCATTCCCACCAACAGTGTAGGAGGGTTCCCCTTTCTCCGCATCCTCGCCAGCATCTGTCATTTCCTGACTTATTTATTTTAGCCATTCTGACTGGTGTGAGGTGATATCTCATTGTGGTTTTGATTTGTATTTCCCTGATGCCGAGTGATATGGAGCACTTTTTCATGTGTCTGTTGGCCATCTGGATGTCTTCTTTGCAGAAATGTCTGTTCATGTCCTCTGCCCATTTCGTGATTGGATTATTTGTTCTTTGGGTGTTGAGTTTGCTAAGTTCTTTATAGATTCTGGACACTAGTCCTTTATCTGATATGTCGTTTGCAAATATCTTCTCCCATTCTGTCAGTTGTCTTTTGATTTTGTTAACTGTTTCCTTTGCTGTGCAAAAGCTTTTGATCTTGATGAAATCCCAATAGTTCATTTTTGCCCTTGCTTCCCTTGCCTTTGGCGTTGTTCCTAGGAAGATGTTGCTGCGGCTGAGGTCGAAAAGGTTGCTGCCTGTGTTCTCCTCAAGGATTTTGATGGATTCCTTTCTCACATTGAGGTCCTTCATCCATTTTGAGTCTATTTTTGTGTGTGGTGTAAGGAAATGGCCCAATTTCATTTTTCTGCATGTGGCTGTCCAATTTTCCCAGCACCATTTATTGAAGAGGCTGTCTTTTTTCCATTGGACATTCTTTCCTGCTTTGTCGAAGATTAGTTGACCATAGAGTTGAGGGTCTATTTCTGGGCTCTCTATTCTGTTCCATTGATCTATGGGTCTGTTTTTGTGCCAGTACCATGCTGTCTTGATGATGACAGCTTTGTAATAGAGCTTGAAGTCCGGAATTGTGATGCCACCAACGTTGGCTTTCTTTTTCAATATCCCTTTTCTGGTTCCATATAAATTTTAGAATTATTTGTTCCATTTCTTTGAAAAAGATGGATGGTACTTTGATAGGAATTGCATTAAATGTGTAGATTGCTTTTAAAAGTCCTGATTTTGTGCGCCATTGCTCCGCCGCTTGCCGGGAGCCGGCCTCTCCCCCCGGGGTCTATCTTCCCGTTGCTTTGGATTCACTTCTCCGCGGGTCCTACCTTTCAGAAAGTGGTTGTGTTTCTGTTTCCAGAATTGCTGTTCTTCTTCTCTTCGATCTGCCGATGGATTTTCAGGTGTTTGCAATCTTTAGATAAGCTATCTAGCTGATCTCCGGCTAGCTGAAGTAGTCTCAGCCTGCTACTTCTCCGCCATCTTGACTCCTCCCTCCATTTATCTTCTTTATCTATTTATCAGTCAATGGACATTTGGGCTTTTTTCATGATTTGTCTATGGTTGATATTCTGTAGCTCATTTTTTTTTCTTTTCTTTTTTTAAATTATTTTTTTTAATTTTTAATGAACATATAATGTATTTTTAGCCCCAGGGGTACAAGTCTGTGAATTGCCCGGTTTACACACTTCACAACACTCACCACAGCACACACACCCCCCCAATGTCCATAACCCCACCACCGACTCCTGACCCCCTCCCTCCAACAACCCTCAGTTTGTTCTGTGAGATTAAGAGTCTCTTATGGTTTGTCTCCCTCCCAATCCCATCTTGTTTCATTTATTCTTTTCCTACCCACTTAAGCTCCCATGTTGCATCACCACTTCCTCATATCAGGGAGATCATATGATAGTTGTCTTTCTCTGCTTGACTTATTTCGCTAAGCATAATATCCTCTGGTTCCATCCACGTCGTCGCAAATGGCAAAATTTCTTTTCTTTTGATGGCTGCATAGTATTCCATTGTATATATATATACCACATCGTCTTTATCCATTCATCTGTTGATAGACATCTAGGTTCTTTCCATAGTTTGGCTATTGTGGACATTGCTGCTATAAACATTCAGGTGGACATGCCCCTTCAGGTCGCTACATTTGTATCTTTAGGGTAAATACCCAGTAGTGCAATTGTTGGGTCATAGGGTAGCTCTATTTTCAACTTTTTGAGGAACCTCCATGCTGTTTTCCAGAGTGGCTGGACCAGCTATAGCTCATTTTTATGCAATGATTGTTTTCCTGAACTTTTAGAAGGTAGCATGGTTCAGAGTAGTTTTTCTAACTTCCCAGATCTCCCTCTTCTCATGTTTTCCTGTAGTATTAAAAAATATGGCAACTTGTTCTCTGAGATTTCCTGGCTCTGTTCCATTCTCCAATTTCTATCTCTGCATCTTTTCCCTTTTTTGCTGTAGCCCTTGTCTTTCTGAACTTTGATTCCATAAGTTTCTAGTCAGTATGCCGCCACTCCTGGAAAAGGGCTCTGGTTTTTCCCAGTGTTCATGGTTGGCTCCCACCTTGCAAGTATGGATTGTGCACCTCTCTTCCCGACTTTGTATCCATGTTGGTAGCATGCAGTGAGCCATGATGGGAACATTTACACCATGGGAAATGGCAAACAATGCAAATTGTGTTTTTAAATCGTTAAATGGCACACCACTGACTATGCCATTCCAGCTCTTCTTACTGGGAGACTTCACACTCACTGGCACTGAAGTGGCAAAGCCACTCCCATTTTGAGCCACTTCTGTCTAATTGCCTACTTTCTGGTGGTTTCTCATTAGCTGTTTAAGAATCCTGTTCTCAGATTCTCCAACAGGTCATTGCCGCTCTCTGCTTCCTCCCTTGCAGATGTCACCATAGGTTCTATGACTATAGAACCTCATCTTATCCTCATCTGCTTGTATTATGGGGCTCCTAGGGACACAATATCACTTAGTTTTATTACAAATGTTCATGAGATTTTGGTTTTGAAACATTGCTGTCATCTAGGCTTTGTTGTTCCATCTAGAAAGCACAGGCAGAGTAGATTTAGCATACTTCTTAAGGCTTCCAGGATTTTTAGAATGGTAAATGAGCATTGACTTCAACTTAAGGTTACCAGCTGCATAAGCCTCTAATAAGAGTGTCAGCCTGTCCTTCAAAGATTTGAAGCCAGCCATCAACTTCTCTCTAAATATGAAAGTTCTAGATGGCATCTTATTCTGATGTACGGCTGTTTCATCTACACTTCAGTGGAGCCACCTTCACGAATTATCTGAGCTGGAGCTTCTGGATCACTTGCTGCATCTTCTACTTCAGTACTTGCTGCTTCGCCTTCCACTTTATGTTACTGCTTCTTTCCTTAAGCCTCACTAACCAACCTCTACTAGCTTCAGACTTTTCTTCTGCATCTTCCTTGCTTCTCTTAGCCTTCATGGAATTGAAGAGAGTAAGGACTTACTTTGGATTTGACTTTGGCTCTTAAGGAAACGTTGTGGCTGGTTTGATCCTTATCCAGACCCCTAGAACTTTCTCCTCATTGGCAATAAGACTGTTTCTCTTTTTTATCATTTTTATCATCCCTCATTTCACTGTAGCACTTTTTTTTTTTTTTTTTTTTTTAGATTTTATTTATTTATTTGACAGAGAGAGATCACAAGTAGGCAGAGAGGCAGGCAGAGAGAGAGAGGAGGAAGCAGGCTCCCTGCTGAGCAGAGAGCCCGATGTGGGACTGGATCCCAGGACCCTGAGATCATGACCTGAGCCGAAGGCAGCGGCTTAACCCACTGAGCCACCCAGGCGCCCTCACTGTAGCACTTTTAATTTCCTTCAAGAGCTTTTCCTTTGCATTTGCAACCTGGCTAACCACTTGATATAAGAGGCCTACCTTATGGCCTGTCTCAGCTTCAAAACATCTTCCTCACTGAGCTTAATTATTCTAGATTTTCATTTATAAGAAGAGCCAAGTGTCTCTTCCTTTCACTTGAACACTTAGAAGCCATTTCAGAATTTTTAATTGGCCTAATTTCAAAAATGTTTTGTCTTAGAGAATCAGGAGGCCTGAGGAGAAGGAGAAAGATGGTGAAACAGCCAGTCAGTTAAGTAGTCAGAAAACATACACTATTTATAGATTAAGTTTTCCATCACATATGGGCATGGTTTGTGGCACCCCAAAACAATTACAGTAGTAACATCAAAGACCACTGATCACAGATCACCATAATAAATATAATATTAATGAATAAGTTTGAAATATTTTAAGAATTACCAAATTGTGACACAGAGACACAAAGTGAGCAAATGCTGTTGGAAAAAGAGTGCCCATAGATTTGTTCGGCACGGTTGCCACAAGCCTTCAATTTGTAAAAAATGCAATATCTGCAAAGTGCCATAAGGCAAAGTGCAGTAAAGCAGGCACCAGAATTTTAATAGAAGTAGGAGTCCAAAGTCCTCCACTTGAGCAAAGTATTTCATTTTTCTGAGCCTGTTTACTCTGTTGAATGGCTTAATACCTGACTTTTGCTCTAGATCCTGCCTCCCCATAACCAAACAAACAGATTTCAAAAAGGAAAGGAAAATGTTTCCAATGGGCACAAGAGGAAACTTATTCTGCCTCTTATTCTGGGTTTGCAGGTCAGCCAAAAGCCAGACTAACCCAACTCACCATACAGAGAAAATCCCTTTTCTCATCAAGTTACAACCAAAGATGACCCACAGGTATAATGATTGTGCCCTGATGTCCTAGATCTTGGAACCAGCCAAGTTGCAGGCTGCCAAGTTCCTTCCTTTACAGCCAGATGATTCTTAATTTGTTGCTAACCATTTCATAGTACTTGGTTTTGTACCTTTGACCACATTTTACCCATTATCCCTCCAATGATGAACATCCAAATGATCTCCAACTCCCCATTTGAGTCCAGCTTTGTTTTGGTCCACAAAGTCCATTAATATTAGCTAATCTATCCTCTTCCAATTGATTTGTGGTGCAGTATATGTCATAAAAATGTCCATATACATGCAAGTCTGTGGCTGAGCAGCTTACTTTATCCCAGGGGTATATTCTTGCACCCGAACCACAGTGTTTTTACTACTAAGGATTTGTACAACTGGGCAAAGTTTCCCTCACTATTTTTATTTTTTTTAATTTTTTAAATTTATTTTCAGCATAACAATATTCATTATTTTTATACCACACCCAGTGATCCATGCAATACGTGCCCTCTATAATACCCACCACCTGGTACCCCGACCTCCCACCCCCCTGCCCCTTCAAAACCCTCAGATTGTTTTCCAGAGTCCATAGTCTCTCATGGTTCACCTCCCCTTCCAATTTCCCCCAACTCCTTTCTCCTCTCTATCTCCCCATGTCCTCCATGCTATTTGTTATGCTCCACAAATAAGTGAAACCATATGATGATTGACTCTCTCTGCTTGACTTATTTCACTCAGCATAATCTCTTCCAGTCCTGTCCATGTTGCTACAAAAGTTGGATATTCGTCCTTTATGATGGAGGCATAATACTCCATAGTGTATATGGACCACATCTTCCTTATCCATTCGTTCGTTGAAGGGCATCTTGGTTCTTTCCACAGTTTGGCAACCGTGCCCATTGCTGCTATAAACTTTGGGGTACAGATGGCCCTTCTTTTCACGACATCTGTATCTTTGGGGTAAATACCCAGTAGTGCAATTGAAGGGTCATAGGGAAGTTCTATTTTTATTTTTTAGTTTAACTTGGTTATCTGGATCTTTATTTTTTTTAAGGTTTTATTTATTTATTTGACAGACAGAGATCACAAGCAGGCAGAGAGGCAGGCAGAGAGAGAGGAGGAAGCAGGCTCCCTGCTGAGCAGAGAGCCCGATGTGGGGCTCGATCCCAGGACTCTGAGATCATGACCTGAGCCAAAGGCAGCGGCTTAACCCACTGAGCCACCCAGGCGCCCCTGGATCTTTATTTTTATTTTTATATCTCAGAAACATATATCAAGTTTCTCAAAAAATCCACCTGAAACTTTTATTGGGTTGCATTGAATTTGTGGATTAATTTGGAAGAATAAAGAGAAGAATAAAAGACTCCCCTAAAAACAATGACACCAGGAGAAAATATCACTGTTTTGAGAATGGAGGTTTGTCAGAGCGATTATCAGAGCATGATGGTCAGTCTGCAACTCTTTTCAAGAACTGGGCGCCAGGATAGGGTTTTTGTGATGTACCTCTTCCTACTGCCGCCTCCAGCCATATTCCACCCCAGGCTTCAGTCTGCTCCCAAACTCATCCCTGCCTCCATCGCTACCCCCCATCAGTGCCTCCACTCCTAGCCCCCATCTCCAACACCCATCTGGCATTCTTCAGACTCCTCAGGGTTTGCTCACAGCTTTTTATGAAACTGTTCTTGAGGTTCATGCTTTTACTCACTTTGCTAGTGCTTTCTGGGTTGATCTATGACAGTTTGCCATGTTGCCGAGTAGAAAAAGTTTCAACACAAAACACTATGAAAACATAAAATGGGCTAATTAAGACAAATACTTGATAATTGTCAAAATTCTGAGAGCTCAGAAAAAGAAAAGATTTCTTATATTGATAGGTTATTTTGTGACATATTATTTGTCACTGACACAAAATGACTGTGGGAACATAACTGCTAAAGTATCTGTGAAGATAGAGGTTTGACAATAAACCCAAAGAAGTGATGACAGACGATGCTGGGGTCTGGCTCACTGAGAATCATAGGCAACTGTGCCATCACTACACTGTGTCTCACTCACGCAGACATTGAATCTTCCCCACTTGCGGCTACACATCCTCTTGCTAGGTTTCTTCCCTTGGTGATACGACAAATGCAAGGTAACACCTGGAAGGGTAAAACTCCAGAAACAACAAAACCAACACTCGTTTTTTCTGGGAAATCTCATCAGACTCCATGCCCTTTCCCCTATTTTTCTCCAGACCTCTCACCTAATTAGATAGGAATCTATACAGACTAACTTCAAGCTTCAGTGCTCCTCCTTCATGAAACTTGAGACTCAGAAGCTTTGGAATCAAAGGTCTGAATGTCACTCTCTGCAATCATAAAAGGCAAGCCCTGGCAAGTGAGAGATTGGCTAACCAGTAACACAATCACAAGCAGTATTGGCTCCTCCTCTTCCATAGCAGAATCCACAAGCAGATGCAATGAGAGAGCTCTAGAAGTGTAACTGAGCACTGATTTCTACTCCTAGCTATTACCACAAACTAATCATATACCCACCAACCAGGGCACTTCGTCTCTCTAAGCCCCCATGACCTAATCGACTTTATAGAACTGTTGTGAGTATAGATTGCATGGGAAAGCGCTTCAAAACAGATAAAGCACCAGGTATGCTTGTATTGTATTACTGTTACTAAGAAATAAACATGGTTAATTTCCCAAAACATAAAGACATTTCTCTAGCCCTGGGCTGTCCATAGAAATAATTTGCCTAAAATCCTGGAAGCATCCTTCCTTTAGGTTGAGATATAAAGTGCAAATCTCCACTTGAATTTATCAGTCACTGGAACCTAGGGTAAATGCATTTTCCGCACATTTGTTGAGAATTGTGAGTTTCTAAGGTAGACAAGAGATGATATGGCTAGAAGGGTAGATTTACCTGGGAACGTTGTTTATAATTTGCTCTCCTAAACCAGCACTCTTGGTAGAATTACGTAAAAAGCAAACTTTGTTTTTGTAAGACTTTCCCCTGGATAGCTAAACTTTTTTTAATCTATGATAATCAATTTCTCTGATTCTTAATGCTCACCTAGCTCATGACACTCATTTTTGATTAATCAACACTCAGCTGAAAGCTGCAGCCCAGGAACTGAAAATCTCAAAGCAAAAATAGAAGTGTCTTTTCAGTTAGGAAGTATCAGAATGGGACACTTCATTTAAGTGTTTGAGAGTAAATTCTTTAAATAAAACAGCTAGATTTTGTCATCTATTTCCTTCAAAACTTGGGGCAACTAATAGAAAAAGCCAGTTACTTGATTGTACTTAAGTACAATTACTTGATTAAGTCCACTAAATTCCCTTCACAGTGGAAAGCTATGACCTGGTGGTGTTTTGTTCCCTTGTCCTCCAATTTATACTTTACATAATTGTATTCCCAGTACTTCCTGGACTTACAAGTTTCCCTTATTCCAAAGGAACAACTTAATATTAGTTTGAACCACACAAAAGTACTTTTTCAGGTCAAAACTGGTTTGAAGACTGGCTCAGATTCTGTGTAGGTCCAAATAGCTTAGATTCAAAGCCCATTTCGGCCATTTCCTAGGTCTAAAACCACAGATGGTTATGTATTTCTTCTAGATCTCAGTTTCCTCATCTGTATAATGGGTGCTATAATATTATCAGTCTCAGTTGTGAAGATTAAATGAAATAGTGCACAAAAGTACTTAGCACAGTACCTGACACATGGCAATTTTTAAAAATTTATTTATTTTTTTATAAACATATAATGTATTATTAGGCCCAAGGGTACAGGTCTGTGAATTGCCAGGTTTACACATTTCACAGCACTCACCACAGCACATACCCTCCCCAATGTCCATAACCCCACTTAGTACATGCTGACTTCAAAAACAGAAAGGAGTAAGTTTGATCTTTCCACTGGTATTCCCAGTGCTTATCACAGTGCCTGGTTTGTTGTATATCGCCAATGAAGTTTATTCTAGATTGACTGGTTTTGGTCTTCCATGTTATCAGAATGGTTTATTATGTGTCCATAATCCTGTGTGAATATTTGCATATTGGTCTCTGAGCCTAATGTTCTTATTAGTTCCATCTATTTTCTCAGTGACATGAGGAGTGTATGGGAACCATCTGGAGCACTCCAACATTCAGAGAAAAAGCAGCAGGGAGGAGTGGTAGGTGGTATGGTGAAAAACATGGGAATGTCAGGTCCTATAAGGCAAATGAATAGGGTATTTCAGGAAAGATGGAGTGAGAAGCCTTGCCATACACTCCTGAGAGGTCTAGTAAGCTGAAAGTTTCGACCAACCATTGGATTTGGCAATGACAAAGTCATTAATGACCTTGACAAAAGGATCTTCAGTGGGATTCTGGGGACAAAAGCCTAAATGGATTGATTAAATTTAGAATAAGACCCTCCCATCAACACCACCTCCAGGGTCCAGGCGCACTTGGGGACTCTGTACTCCAGGGCTGTTTAATCTAAGACTGCTGTCTCCAAGCCAATGTGGACACAAGGCTGGGGCCCATGCACTCATTCCTGTCTCTCTCTCTCAAGGCTCAGGGCAAAGGCATGGAGCTAGTAAGCAGCCCACTAACCATGCACATGCTGGACACTGCCTCAGGGCTCCAAGCCCAGGGCCTCCACCTCTACCTGTCTAGGTTTGTGGACCATGGGCAGTAGTGGACAGAGCTGAGGAAAAACTACTCCAACTTGGGTGGTCACTGCCCAAGTCCCCTGGCACCAGGCCCAATGAAGGCAGGATCTACAAGCTGTCCTTTGACACCAAGGGCTACTGGAAGAAGAAGGGGTAGGAGAGCTTCCATTCATATGTGGAAGTCACTTTCACCATCATCAATGAGACCCATAGTTTCCATGTGCCCCTGCTGCTGGACCTGTGATCCTATAACACACACTGAGGGAGCTAGTAGCTGAGCGATTGTCTCTGGCCAACTGCTGGTCATATAAGCATCAATCCTATCCCCAAGACTCACTGAGGCATTTCCACAGAGAGCACCAGGTTACACATGCTGTGGGAGTTCTGGTCCCCCAATTTCCAGTAGCACCTGAGTCTCAGGCATCAAGTCAAGTTGGTCCTAGCAAAAAGAAGAAGAAGGGGAAAAAAAGAATGAGGGGTAAGTATGTAAAACACTGAAAACAGACAATATTTTTAATGGCTTTTGCTATAGTGCAGAGCATAGATTTGGCGGTTCACTCAGTAAGACATTTAGGATCAAGAAGGAGTTTTTAAAAACGGGATTATATACTTATAAGAACAACCTAGTTAAAAGGGAAATTGAGGGGCACCTGGGTGGCTCAGTGGGTTAAAGCCTCTGCTTTCGGCTCGGGTCGTGATCCCGGGGTCTTGGGATCGAGCCCCACATCGGGCTCTCTGCTTGGCAGGGAGCCTGCTTCCTCCTCTCTCTCTGCCTGCCTCTGCCTGCTTGTGGTCTCTGTCAAATAAATAAATAAAATCTTTAAAAAAAAAAAAGGGAAATTGATCAGCAGGAAGAGAGGGGATAACTGCAGGACGACAGTCTTCATGTAAACCAGAGGTGATACAATCAGTGCACAGGTAGTAACCTTGGCCTTAAACCTAACAAGGACTGTCCCTCTAGATAAGAAGTGGAAAGGCAGAGTGTGGGGTATAAATGCAGGCACTTTCCTAAATTTGCTAATGAAAGACAGGTAGTTCCCTTCTGATTATTTCTGTATTCTTAGTGAAACAGTAGTCAAAGTAAGCAGCTAAGAATGAGCAATTATGAGAAGAGAAAATATGATTGGCTTTGTTGGGACTGAAAGAGCCAATGGACTAGGAAAATGTAGTAGGATTGTCGGGCTATGCTGGGAGTCCATTTGAAATGTGTGGTAATAAATTGAAAACTAACAAGTCAGTACAGTACTGTGTTTTTCTTCAGTCATGCTTAGCTGTTCAGATATAGGCACAGAGTAGACCAAACTCTTTCACCAAAGTTGATGGCTTGCTTGGCCAGTCTGGCAGAGAGAGTACATGGCAAGGTGTGTGTAAGAGACTCTTTATGATGATGCACTATGGGTAATCTGAGCTGCATAAAGATAGAAAAGAAATCATTTAGAGCTATGATAAATGGCAAAAAAGTAGAGGAGCCACTGGTGGTCCCAGTGGGAGAAAAAGGTGGGGTTCTTTTAAATGAGTAGGAAAGATAGGGGTTACTAGATATTTAACTGTAAGAAATTAAAATTTAGAAGGTGGTATAGACACTGTACTGGTAAGGTCAAGAGTATGGGTTTAGAGTGGGAGGCTAAAGTCATGTGGAGGACAAGAACGTGGAAGTGGGAACTTAAGCGAAAGGCTAGAGTAGATGAATTACCTATACGGAGATTAACATCTTCACGAATGTTGAGAGAATTGATGTGGAGTGGAAGGCAGTGATTCACATCCTCATGAACAAGGGGAGGAGAGCAAGACTGTCAGCTGACCTCAAGAATGAAGGGCATTGGGTGGCTCAGAGTGATGGCAAGGGCTTGGAGAGAGTTGGGCTTTTGAGAGAAGAAGAGGAAAAATTCTCTAGCAGTATCAATGTCTTATATGTGCCGTATACTGAGTTCTTATGTCTTATCTTATGTCTTATATCCAGGGGGTAGATTTTGTGGGGCAGGCAAAGAGCCCAACCACGATTTGAAAGCTGTAGGTTGAGACAGAGCAAGAAACAAATGTCATTTTCAGAAAAGGAATTGGAAATAAAGAACTTAAAATTGATGACAGAACTTTGCAAAAGGCTCGGTGGTAGAGCATGGGTGCCAGAGAGAGCTGGGAGATTGGGTTAGAGCAGTAATGCACCAAGGTGTATGGAAACAAGAACCTAAACACGTGAGAAGACCCAGGAGACTTGGATTTCTGGGGGAACATAAAAGGTCTCTGTGTGCAGGAAAATGAAGTCACCTCTGATTCCCCTAAAGCAAGAACCATCTTGTTCTTCTCCATGCCTTCCAAAGAGTCACATTAGACGGGGAGTTTCACTGAGTGAACCAATGAGTAAATGCATGGCACTCATATAAGACAGAGGAAGACTAGTACTGTGAGAGAGGGGTGGAGGGAGCAATTCACTAGCAGATCAGATGGCAGGAAACTTTTCACAAAGAAGTAGAAGAGCAGAGTGGAAAGACCAGAATCTGGAGTCAAAAGACAGTCCCTTAGGTCTTTGGGAAAGTCATGTCGTCTGACTACATATCACTGGCCTCATCTGTAAAGTGGACCTTTCCTCCTCAGGAGAGCCCTTGTTACCCCTTTGCGACTCCTGTACAGCTCACTAGGAGGTTGTGTACAGCTATACATAAGAGTGGCAATAAAGAGAGGAGAGGTACGGTGTGCGCCACATCCCTCTACCTGCGTGCCTTTGCCTGTGTGTCAATGTCTACTCCTAACTACATAAAAGACTGCTATTAAAAGATTCATCCTTTCAGTTTTGAAAGATGTTCCAAAGTATGCATAATGTGTTAACATAATAACAGGCAACCCCACAGAGAGCATTCTGGAACAGCAAGCAATAGTAACCCCGATGAGGAGCTAGGGTCCAAGACAGGCCAAATGGGGTTACCCCAGGATGTGTGACAACAAGGAAGATCATAGCCATCCAAGCTGGTTGGCCGTAGGAAAAGCTACCACAAGAGCCTGAGAAAGGAATCAGAGCCATCCATTCCCTCACGTGCCTAGGATCAGGGCAGCTGTGTACAAGTTGGAGGGATGATATTTTCCTTCCACTTGCCCATGTTCTGAGTGAGAACTTTGGCCCAGTTTTAGAAGTCATCTGAGCCTCGATAAGCAGGGGCGGGGCTTCCAGAGGCAGGAGTCTCAGAGCTCTATAAAGCCCAATGGGGCCCAGCTGGGCAACTCTCCCAAGGGCTGTGAACTGTTGGCTTTGTGCTCGTTCCTTTGGAAATGCAGCGGCTGTTGACTTCAGTGAAGCGGGTCTTGCAAGTGAAGACAGCAATGCAGGACGTCTTCATCTCACCTGCTAGCCACCTTCCCACAGCCCACCAAAGGTGAGTCATGTTCACAGGGACTGTGCAGGCCACACTTTGAGAAGTGTCATAGAACCAGTAAAAGATAGGTAGATAGAAATCCTGCCATAAAGAAAAGCTCATTAGGGCGCCTGGGTGGCTCAGTGGGTTAAGCCGCTGCCTTCGGCTCGGGTCATGATCTCAGGGTCCTGGGATCGAGTCCCATATCGGGCTCTCTGCTCGGCAGGGGGCCTGCTTCCCTTCCTCTCTCTGTGATCTCTTCCCTTCCTCTCTCCTACTGTGATCTCTCTCTGTCAAATAAATAAATAAAATCTTTAAAAAAAAAAAAAAAAAGAAAGAAAAGCTCATTAGAATCCCAGTGAAATGTTGGCGAGGCTTGTACACAGCCTTACATGATCAAGTTAACCTGTTAGGTTTTCAGTTACCTCCTCTCTAAACAGATGGTAGGTCTCTCTCAGCTAGAATTCCAGGATCCCAAATCTCTGATACCTGCTGTTCATAGATGGTGACATCTTTCACTGCCCAGCGGCATGAAACAGTGGAAATATCGGTTCCAGGGCCCCCGGCATTCTTCTTTCCACCACCGTAACCCCTTTACCTCCAGCTCCTGCCAAGACCCATAGCGCTCTGTGCCAATGGCAGTGTTGGTCAAACCAGCTGCTTCACATCATTGCAGCAAGATTCCAAACGGGCTGGGGATCAGAAGCCTGTTCCTCTGCCCTCTGATTTTGTGAAAGGGGGAATGGGGTGTTAATATAAGAGTGTATGTCTGTGTGCAATGTGTTGTGCACAGAAGCACACACGCATGCCTTGTATTTGTTTTGTTTTGTTTGTTTGTTTGTTTTCATGCCTTGTATTTGTAAGCACTCCTCAGCTTGGCCCATGTGCTTGGAGCCTCCCAACACCGATGGTAATAGCTATAGCTAGGGCCTTCAATCTCCGAACCATGCACTGTACCCTGAGACTAGCCATTTCTCCCACTTCCACACTGCACTCTATGACGGCTTAGAAAAATGACTTTGACTCAGTGTCTTCCCTTGCCTGGGATCCAGACCTAGCTTCATGAATGTGTGGAGTAGGGGATGACGCTCCTTAGCCTTCTTATTTTCTTCCTCACTCTCTGCCATTGTTCATACCCTCCTTCACCCTCTTTAGACAGGCCGAATGTCCTAGCTCAGCATTTGACCTGTTCTTGCATCTGAGAGGAAAGGATTGACATGGGTTTGCTTGTTTCAGTAAGTAACAGTGGGCTGCTGCCCAGCAAGACAAACCTCAGAACTCATCCAACCTGCCCCTCCTTCAGGCATCCTTGGCTGACATTTTACCCTTTTCCAGTGTACCCACAGCTCATCCTGTTTTCTGTGGTCTGAAAGAGTATTAAGGATCTTTCCTATGAGTCTCTCTTTCTCTGTATATCGGTCTCCTCTTCTGCAACCTGCCTCAGCTCTCAATCCAACCCAAGAACTGCTCCCATCACATGGTTAACGATGCTTCCCTGCAGGTTAACGAAGAGTGGTGCCATCCGCTTGGCGGTCCCCACCTGCTTTTCACATGTGCTGTGTCCCGAATCACCTTCACTCTCCACTCTACCTTACTTGCTCAGTCATCTCCCACTGTGACTACCACCTCCTCCAACCCCGCTCCAGTTCTTTACCAGCAGAAGTTCCGCTCACCCATCAAAGTCCGTCTCAAATGTAGCCTCTTCCATGAAGATTTTTCTGAGCCTACCAACCACAGGAAATCTCTGCTTCCTCCAAACTCCGGTGTGATTTTGCCTATATTCCTCTCGAGGTCCTTATCACATTCTGAGTCCCAGCTGGGGTATGCATGTATGTGCCCTTTTATTACTCCCACTGGTCAAGGAAGTCCTCAGATCATTGACCTCCTCTTTTCTTTGTCAACTCTCTCCACCTCGGCAGCCTCTCACTCGCACGGTGCCTGGCATGTAATGGTGAATTTTGAAACAGAAGGAGAATTGGAATAAAGAAAGAAAAGCTTAATGCATATTCTTAAACCAAGCAACCTCAGAACAATACCGATACTAGATTAAATAAAGTTTCCTAGAGAAAATATACAGATAAGAAGAGCACTCTTAACTCCAGTGGTCTGATCTTTCTGGAAGCCTCTACATGCTAACTCTTCTTCAAGGCTCTAGAATCCTTTTCCAGAAATAGCCCCCTATTAAGACAGTTTCAAAAGTTAACAGGTGACTGATTCTTGGAGCCTCTCCTTGAAAGCTTAGAATTCTAACTGGAAAGAGAGGAAGGGAGAGAGAATGAGAATGCAGAATTGAGAACGAGAAGACAGAATGATAATGAGGCTGAGGGGAGAGTCAGCCAAGTGCAGGACCTCTGCTGGCTAACCATTAGCTCCAACATACTGGGTAAGATTCTCCACAAATATTTGAGAGTACAAACTCCAATTATCTGGGGAACACCAAATAAATAGGGCAGATAACTAAATTCCAAACCTCTCTTATCAGATATGGGTGAACATTTATACTTTGCCTCATTGTCTTATGATCTTGTGATACACTTTGTCTCAGTGACCTTTCTGATGGGAGAACTGGGATTTACCAGAAGTCCAGAATCCTCAGGGTGATTGACAGACACACTCAATCTGAGCTACAGTTCCTGTGTCATAGAGCTAAATGCGTAGGCCTGTGGAGCCATCCTCTCACTCACAATGGTTAGGCATTCTATAGCTAGGTATGAGTCAAAGGACTCTGGTGGCACTCACGAGTGCTTTGGTGGCACCCAAGGTGGTGAAAGGACAGGCTATTTCTAACACATGAGTAACCATGAAGGTACTCTGAGCACAACACTTCACCAATGCTTGCCTTGATTTTTTTCACCATCTGCAAAATGAAGAGTATTAGTAAAGTAACCAGATTTCAGGTATTTTCATGTAGGAACAGTTGGAGGTGGACCTGGTGATTTCTGTACTTAAAGCTGGATGGAGAAACTCCAGAATTTCACCAAGATATTAGGAGTCAGGTATTAGGAGAGAGGTGCGTAGGTCCAGGAAAGAAACGGATTATCTTTTCCCTCTTCCACTGACCCCTCCCCCATTTTCTCTCTGCTCCCATGTAGAATTTTTCTCTGTCCTCTGTATTCGCACAGCCTTTGTTTGTTATACCATGTATTTAGCTGTTGAATATCTGCCTGTTCCCTTAGACTGTGCTCTCTTGGTGGCCACAAAGGATGCCTTCTTCTCTACTGTGCTTCTGGAACCCAACACTGCGTTGGATGTGCTCCATAAATATTCGGAGGCCCAATCAGAAAAGGCAGAGAGGATGGAATCAAGCAGGAAGCTTCCTTAAAAAGTAGAAAAAACAATAGGTGTGTTCTTGTGTAGTAAGAAGAAACAAGGAGAAAAGGAGTGATGAGAAGGGCATTTTCTTTTTTGAAAGGAGCACTTTAAAACTGAATGAGATTTTTCAAGTTATGTCCTATGAGGTTTATAACATGTGTAGAAGTAAACCACATAACAACAATAGCTCAAAGGGACGGAAGGGATAAAGGAAGTTAAAGTATGGTTTTTCACTGTTCAAAAAACAGAAGTGTTAATGTAAATTAGATTACAATAAACCAAGCATGCATATTGTAATCTCTGAGATCATTACTAAAAGAAAAAAAGGAGAGAAAATGGAATAATAAATACTTGTTTAATCCAAAAGAATGCAGGAAAGAAGAAATAAACAAAGGGCGTGTGAGACAAATGGAAATAAAGAGTGAGACAGTAGATTTAATCCCATCTATATTAGTCATTACAATAAATATAATTGGACCAGTTACTCCAATTAAAGCACCAATACTGTAACAAGGCTTGTTAAAAAAACAAACAAAAAAAGACTCTAACTATGTGCTGTTTAGGAGAGATGTGTGTTAAATATAAAGACCTGAGAGGTTAAAAGTATAAAAGGACAACAAAAGATACACCATGCAAACAGTAATAATAATAATAACAATAATAATAATAATAATAATAATAACTAAGGCAGCTTTCTTAATATCAGGAGAAGTAGATTTTGTGACAGGAATATCACAAAAATGAATTAAAAAGGGACATTTAATAAGGTTAAAAGTGCTAATTTAACAGAAAGATAACCACCTCACATTTGCATTCATCTGATAATATAGCTTCAAAATAGACAAGAAATGAAAGAGATGATTGCTGTATTGTATTTTGAAGAGACTGGCTGGACACCATTAATAGGATTTTGATTGTTATCTCCATTACAGGTTTTCAACCATCCCTGCTGTCCCCTTGGCCAAAACAGATACTTGGCCAAAGGATGTGGGCATCCTTGCTCTGGAGGTCTATTTCCCAGCCCAGTATGTGGACCAAACAGACCTGGAGAAGTTTAACAATGTGGAAGCAGGGAGGTACACGGTGGGCTTGGGCCAAACCCATATGGGCTTCTGCTCAGTCCAGGAGGACATCAACTCCCTGTGCCTGACGGTGGTGCAGCGGCTGATGGAGCGCACACAGCTCCCATGGGACTCTGTGGGACGGCTGGAAGTGGGCACTGAGACCATCATTGACAAGTCCAAGGCTGTCAAAACAGTGCTCATGGAGCTCTTCCAGGACTCGGGAAACACTGACATTGAGGGCATAGATACCACCAATGCCTGCTACGGTGGCACTGCCTCCCTTTTCAATGCTGCCAACTGGATAGAGTCCAGCTCCTGGGATGGTAGGTGCTTCCCGAGACCTTATGTAAGAAAGGAACTGGGTTAGAGGCTGAATCCTCAGTTTTGTTTCTCCATTTCCCCAGTGGTCTCATCAGGGAGGGAAGGACAACTTACTCACACAGCTGTTATTGTCATCAACAACCATAATGATGATTACCACTTAGACTTGTGTAACTGTATACTGTTAACTAGGTAGCATGGGCACATAGTTCATTTAGTCCTTCCAACAGCCTAGGAAGTGGGTGTTATGCCTGATTTACACATGAGAAAATGGGGGATCTGATATCTTAAACAGTGTTTGGCAGGAGTGAGATGCCAAACCAAATCCAATATATTCCTATTTCTCATAAGGCTCTCCTAAGCCTCTGAGAGAGAGTTAAACAAGTTTAGGTATTAAGGGGAAAACATGCTGGTAGGAGGAGACCCAAAGAATCACAGAATTAAAAAAAAAAAAAAAGAATCACAGGATAGACTATTATACAGAGTATATATTCTCTTACTCCCTCGGCTACTTGCTAGGAAATTGCTTTTTGCTTAACATATTTATAAAAAGATTTTATTAATTTATTTAATTTTAAGGGCAGAGGAGTAGAGGGCAAGGGATAAGCAGACTCTGTGCTGAGCGTGCAGCCTGATGCATGATCCCACGATTCTGAAATCATGACCTGAGCTGAAATCAAGAGTCAGACACTTAACCCACTGAGCCACCTGGGCACCCCATGGTTTTTGCTTAACATATTAACATTACCTTGTTTCTTACATCTTCTCTGGATGTTATACTGGAGGAAGAACCCCCTGTTGTGATAGCAAGAAAGATCCAACAGAAACAGTATAAGTTGAGAGTTCAAAATCTAGCTCTGTTGATAACTGCTGACAAGTCCCTTAACCACTTCAAGCCTCATAGTTTTATTAGGCAACCTCCCTTGCAAGGCTGGTAAAAGGACTGTACAAGAGATCCACAGAGATTATCTGGGCAGTCAAGGCACTTTGTATGCTAAGTGGAAACTGGAATTTAAAACTGTAGAAGCCATAATTAACATTAATTATAAACTCTTAATGTTGGCAGGAACCTTGGAGATTATCTAATTCAATATTCTTTATTTCAAAGAGAAGCCAAGAAATGTTGGACAGTTTGCTGTGCAGTGTAATTCCACACACCTATTTAGTATTTTTTTAAAGGAGGCTCCACACACAGTGTGGAGCCCAGTGAGGGCCAGAATTCAGGAACCTGAGACAGAGACCTGAGCTGAGATCACATGTCAGATGCTCAACCAACTGAGCCACCCACATGCTCCAATTCATTCAGTATTGTTTTGGAATGCCTTGAATAGCCTCACCATCAACAGTTCCATTGATTTGGAATGTTCTAGTCTCTACATCATTAAATCTGTTCTTAGAGCACTTTTCCTGCTTGGTAACCCCTACTGCCATCACCACCAATATTTCCAACCACGCAATTAGTTGGGAAGTAGAAATGAAGGGCAAGAGATAGTCACCAGCCTTTAACCAAAAATCAGAACCTTGTTTGGGAACATCATCAGCTTTAATTATGTCATTTCCAATGAGTAGATTCTGCTGAGAGGCAGGGTATTCCTTCTTTAACAGGATGTCTTGTTTAGAGGGAGGAAAAAATAAACTATTGAGATGTGAATCATTAGTCTGTACCAAAACAAAAAGCATATTTAAGCTTGAAGCTAATGGCAACCACCAAGACCAAGCAAAGCCAGTGTAGATGGGATGTCTGCTTTGATCTGACCAACCATCCAGCTGGGGTTTCTCGGATGAGCAAAGGCAGTTTTGGGACTCACCAGGAAGTTCCAAATCACCCCATAGAGACAGTAGGTTTTGAGGAAAGGAAAAAGTGGCACAGCCTCAAATTGTCCAGAAGACTTCATTTTTCTTGTCTTTTTTTTTTTTAGTGGAAGTAAATGAAATGCATAGTTGAAATAAATACATATACACAAATGAGTGTAAAGCACTTTCCAGAATTTCACATTAATGGTTTCTATGTATTCTTCCAGAATTTTTCTTTGTTCTTGCAAGTATACACATATATAACTATTCAGTTTGGGTTTTTAACATTGTACATATTTTTCCTCACCTCCATGATGTCTTAGAGGTCATCC
The DNA here is from genome assembly GCF_022355385.1 of Mustela nigripes. Lineage (NCBI taxonomy): Eukaryota > Metazoa > Chordata > Mammalia > Carnivora > Mustelidae > Mustela > Mustela nigripes. The sequence continues at coordinate 102,761,050 of NC_081570.1, read as the reverse complement.
CATACCAATATGTATAAATTCTATCTCATCTTTTAAAAGCCTTACAATATCTTTTGATGAATATGCCAAACTTTATTTAATTAGTTCCATGCTGATGGATATTTAGGTTCTGTATATTTTTTGCAATTATTAAAAAATGTTTTAATAAACATTGCATAATAGCATTACATGCTTGTGAGAATGTGTTGTAAGAATAGATTCCTAGAAAAGGAATTGCCAGATATGTTGATATAAAAGCTTGATAGAATGTGCCAAATTGGGGCACCTGCATGGCTCAGTTGGTTGTGTCTGCCTTTGACTCAGGTCATGATCCCAGTTCCCTGGGATGGAGCCCCAGGTTGGGAACCCCTGCTCAGCAGGGAATCTACTTCTCCCTCTATCCCTCCCCAATTGCTTATGCTCGAGCTCGCTCTCGCTCTCTTTCTCAAATAAATAAATAAAAATCCTTTTAAAAAAAGACTGTGCCAAATTGTTCCTCGAGATGTTGTACTAAAGTATATCCCTACAATAAGTATTGTTAAGTTTTCTAATCTTTGTCAATTTAATATGGAAAAATAAGGATTTGCCCTGTTTTCATTATAAAAATGCTTCAGTATTTTTGGATGTTCATTGACCATTTTCCCATTACATACTTTGGGGATTTTTATGAGATTTTTATAAATGAAGGAAAATAGCTTTTTGTTGGTTGTAAGTATTCTAAATACTTCCCCAGTTTGTCCGAGTTTGTTTCTGTAAAAAGTTGAATTTTTAGATTGTCAAATTTACTAATCTTTTCTTTAACAGCTTCTAAATACTTTTCTATAGTTTCCAAACTCATTCTCATTCTCTCTCTCTCTCTCTCTCTATATATATATATAAAACAATACTTTTTGTCGGAGTTGAAGTTGTTACAGTACTTAAAAGAAGATTCTTGGGTTTCAGTGAATTTGGAATCCTGACTCTGAATCCTAACCATACCATCTATTAGCTGGGTGACTTGGGCCAAGTTACTTAAAATCTTTGGGCCTCCATTTTTTTGTTGATAAAGAGAGAATAACTGTGCCTGATATATAGGCTGATCATGAGTGAAAGGATTTTTTTTTTTGTTCACTGTTCTATCTTCAGTACTTAAAATTGTGCCTGACTCACAGGAAGCACTCTGTCTACTCGAGATTTTGGTCGTGATCTCAGGTAGAGATAATTACTTCTTGTTCTCTCATTACAGGTCGCTATGCAATGGTGGTCTGCGGAGACATTGCTGTCTATCCCAGTGGTAACGCTCGCCCCACAGGTGGGGCTGGAGCTGTGGCCATGCTGGTTGGACCCAAGGCCCCTCTGGCTCTTGAGAGAGGTCTGTAGTAAACTGTGGAAATGTGGTACCAAGAGACTGTGAACAGCTAATGCATAGTTCCCAATCCCAAGTTGGCATACCCCCTACATAGGACTGAAGTGTGGATTTGAGGATGACATCACATGCCTTCAGAAGGCTGGACTAGAGAGCCATGGGCAGGGAGGAAGGGAACAGAAGGATCGTCAAGATTTCCTCTTCTTCACCATCACATATTGGAATCATGATGCATAGAATGAGTAACATTGTTGCCGCAGACCAGGACCTTTAAGGTGCTAGACTGGCAATTGAAGATGAAAGAAGATAATTGGGTATAAAGAGAAAGGTTCTCCTTTGAGACTTTGGCATCTATTCCAGATTTTGTTAAAGCCTTAAAGGTATGGAAAGGGAAATAATAGATCTCATTTATATAAGAGCAACCATCTATTCGATTCCCTTTGAATGTGGGCGGGATGTTGAGTGGGCTCAGGCAGAGAAAAGCCAGGGAAATGTTAGTAGATGTCTCCCTATCCTCTCTGTTCCATGGGGGCTACATCATACAGTCCTGAATCCCCCTGTGTGCCTTGCCAGGGCTTAGAGGAACCCACATGGAGAACGTTTACGACTTCTACAAACCAGATGCGTCTTCAGAGTACCCGATAGTGGATGGGAAGCTCTCCATCCAGTGCTACCTACGGGCCTTGGACAGATGTTACACGTTATACCGTCAAAAAATCCAGAACCAGTGGAAACAAGGTATGGGGCTCAGAGGTCAGAACATGGGGACTCTATTACTAGGGGACAAAGAGTTGGTCCTAAAAGCTTAAGACAAGGTTTCTTCTGTCCTTCAAAAATGATCTCAAGAGCATGGCTTCATGTCCCCTTCCTCTTATACCCTTTCATGGGTCTATGCTAAAAAAAAAAGTCCATCTAGAAGCTTCCAATTCAAGTATGAAGCTGCCTCTTACTTGAGCTGCATGCAAGAGATTAAACAAGCTAGGACCAAAGCCATCAGTAGGAAACCAGTGACTGTGAGCCACCTGGGGAGGTACTGTGGTGAGTCAGTGTAACCATATCCTACTGGGGCTAAGATTTGTTTCTGTTGAAGTCAGGAGTGATTTAACTCACCATTTGTAGTTTGCTGCCTTTTAAAGCCTGGCCGTTGTTGAGAAATCTTATCTGTATTTTCAGTATAGTAAAGTGTTGCTGATTTTTCTTTGGATGATAATGTTACAAGTTAATTTTATTTTCACCTTTAGTTTCTGAGTTCTCCCGCTAAGAAAATATGGGCTGCTTGCATAATCAGAAAGGAAATAAACTTTATTTTAAAAGTTCAGAGCACTCTAAAAAAATCAAAGAGTTCTTATTATGACCAGAAGTGCATCTGTGACAGGCAGTTTTCAGTGGAAAAAGGCATGTGTGGAAGTGTCAGAGCATGGATGCTTTAGGGAGTGGCCTGAGGAGCCACTTCTTGCCCCTTTCCACTGCTCTGAGAGGGCTGCCAGCCACCACGGCTGGCCCCTACAGGTAGGCAGTGGACTTGGACTTCCCTACTTTCCATCCACTGTAAACTTGCTCTTGGCTAACTGCTCTCACCAGCTCTGTATTCTTTCAGCATTCTCATTTTGCTCCCTAACCTTATGTAGAATTTGATTGATGCTGCTTTGGCCCTCAGCTCTAAGAGACGGTCTGGGGTGTCTATAGAGTCAGAAACATCAGAACCTAAATCCAAAGCCAGCCATTTTCAAGCTGAGTAAACTTGGACACATGACCTAGCTTCACATTTTAGAGACTCTGTTTCCTCTTCTGAAAAACAGAGAAAGTAACACAACACTAGCTTGATTTGGAGGAATTATCTGTCATAAAGGTTGGCAATAGTAGACAGGAAGAAAATGCTTGTTTGTTTCCCGTCTTTCTTCATAAGTAGAGTGCTTAAGTGAATGAACAACTTACATGTGTTTGCTGAAGGTAGGAGCTGGTTCCCTGGGACACCTCATGTCCCTTGGAACACTTCGGTCTTGGAGTGTAGGTCTAAGTGGCTCATTGGCCATGGCACATCCTTGTTTTCACACTTCCTCTTCCAGCTGGCATCAATCGGCCTTTCACTCTTGATGACTTACAGTTCATGATCTTTCACACGCCCTTCTGCAAGATGGTCCAGAAATCCCTGGCTCGCCTGATGTTCAATGACTTCTTGTCAGCCAGCAGCGACACGCAGACCAGCCTCTATAAGGGGCTTGAGGCCTTCAGGTGGGTCCTCTTCGGGGAACCCTGGAGGTTCTTGAGGGCTGAGGAAGGATGAGATTTCCTTACTCCTTGAGTCTGTACCACCAGCCAACCATGGGGGTGAGAAAAGAACAATCTTCCAACACAATAGAAAGGACACCAAGTTCATACATGACTTATTGGGTTATGGTCTACATGGGGTTCCCCCATCTTTTATCTCAGGGAACACAGGGAATTTACCAGCACCTCTAGATCAAGTGGCTGGCTATCAGAAGCTTCAGAGAATAAGAAAAAGGGGAAAGGGAGTATAGCTAAAACATTTAGTCAGCAAACATTTTATGAACATCAACTATATGCCAGGCTTCATACCTAACTCTAGGGATACCATAGTAAATATGACTCCATAATATTCCAGTCTGTATAGACAGAAATACCTAGAAGTAAATAATCACAGTACAGGATGGCAGCTTGGGAGCATCAAGTCTCATTCTCAATGACCATTGTTGAATTAATGTCTTGCCTGTTGCCTTATTTTCCCGGATCTATGAAACAGAGTTAGTCCAGCTCCCCCTCTTAGAAGAATACTGTTTATTGAGAAATTACTCCAAGACATTTAGAATAGGAGAATCTTCAATACACAGTTCCCAATGGGAAGAAAATATTCCCTTTTGGTATGGTAGCTGTTTAGTTCAAGTTTTGGAGTATTCTACCAACATCTGCCCCTATTACTAATTACTACGAAGCCTGCCACTACCTGAAACATCAAAGTGAGCATAAACACTATTACGAGACCTGCCCCGTGAAAGAAAATTCTAATATATGCCAAAGATAATAGCTTAACATCTTTAACACATGGAAGTCTCATCCATAACCGAGACCCTAATAGGAAAATGAGCAGAAGATATGCCCCAGAAATTTCCTCAAAGAAGAAATGCACATTATCCCATTTGCAAATGTGCTTGCCCATTAGTAAAAAATTTAAAGAAGCTACCATTTTTCTTACATAGCCTTTTTATTTTTTTTTAATATTATTTATTTATTTATTTGACAGGCAGAGATCACAAGTAGGCAGAGAGGCAGGCAGAGAGAGAGGAGGAAGCAGGCTCCCTGCTGAGCAGAGAGCCTGATGTGGGGCTCGATCCCAGGACCCTGGGATCATGACCTGAGCCAAAGGCAGAGGCTTAACCCACTGAGCCACCCAGGCACCCCTCACATAGCCTTTTTAAAGATCTGAATAGTCAGATCTTTAAAAAGGAGGAGGCTCTAGGAAAATGGACAACAGTAGATGTGTGAATTGACACAAGGGCTTTGGGAAGAAGTAGGAAAACACAAAGCAAAGGCCTTAAAGACGTGCACACTTTTTGGTTCAGCAACTCCATGTGTAAGAGGGAAGAGGCAGAGTTTTAACTGGTGAGGACAGGATGGGGAGATTGGTTCAATTAGGGCACATCATATCATGACTCATTCTGCAGCCTTTAAAAATATTGCTAGAGAAGTTGATTTAATGTCATAAAGAAAATTAGTTAGGGAAGCATGTTGGATGGAATATATAGCATGATTTTATTTTCTAGTTAACCTCTGAGGGCAGGGATAGATTCCACAAGAACAACTGACCTAAGGGCTCTCTCTGAATGGTACAGCTATTAGTGACATTGGTTTTTTGTTTTGTTTTTGTTTTTTGTGCTGGTCTGTATTTCCAAATATTCTGTAAAAAACAAACAAACATACCAAAACAAAACAAACATGTGCCTAGAAGTCTCTGCAGGAGCTCTGACTTTTCCCCTTGCTGCCTCCCTCCCCTTCTGAGGTCTCTCACCTGGCCCATGCCTCTGCTTGCCTCCCAGGGGGCTAGCGCTGGAAGAAACCTACACCAACAAGGACATGGATAAGGCACTTCAAAAGGCCTCCCTGGACATGTTCAACAAGAAGACCAAGGCCTCTCTTTACCTCTCCACGCACAATGGGAATACGTACACCTCATCCCTGTATGGGTGTCTGGCCTCTCTTCTGTCCCAGTGAGTACTGCCCCTCACCCGATGGTCAAGGTCAGAGGGCTCAACCAAATTTGGTTCCTCTTCCGGTTCAGAAATTCTTAAGGAAGGAAAGATAATGAAAGAAACTTCTTTCAAAGGGACATGTGTAGACAGCTCTACTATCAGGATTAAGTAATGGTCTCCAAAGTGACAATGTATGATGTCAAGGAATGTTTAAGGTGTGCTTGGATGCAGCAAGCATGTAACAGAACTTCAGTGCATAGTTTTATCTCATCCATTTGAAATCTCTGGCCTTAGTAAAGCACAGTGGTTAAGAGAGTCTAGCTTTAGAACCCACAGCTGGGGTTTCAATACCACTTATTAGCTTTGATCTTGGAAAAACACTTCATCCCTATGTGCTTCATTTTCCCCATCTATAAAGCATATGCACGTCCCTCCTAGAATTTTGATGAGCGCTCAGTGGGTAAAGGAATTAAAACACTAGAGCTCAGCAAGTGCTCAGATACTGGTTGTTATTTCTATTGATACTCTATTTTCTGGGGTTTATAGGAAATACTTGTACTATAGTACCTGCACATAACATAGAAGATAGATATATATGAACTCAATCAAACGATTACCGATGAGGATATTGCTGAAACATTACCAGAAAACATGGAAGCCTTGAAGTGGTCTGACCTCCAAACACCAGAGTTCACTGAATTCATCTTGTCCCCATAGGTGACAAGAAGCTCCCAATTGTGTTGTGCTCAATGGGTCTTCTGTATCTTGGATTTTAGCCACTCTCCTCCTGATAAGTTTTCTTCTCTCTGGGTCTATCCCCAGGGTCTTCCAAAAGCCCCTCTTTGTGCAGGGTGCCTGGAGCCCATTTCTACTTGCAAGAGGTTGACGAGATTGGAATGTTAGGTTGGTAGCTTATTTGAAGGGCAGAATTATGCCAGCGTGCTTCTTGGATTTTGCTTTCTTTCCCTGCAGATACTCTGCCCAAGACCTGGCTGGCTCTAGGATTGGGGCCTTTTCTTATGGCTCTGGCTTGGCAGCAAGTTTTTTTTCATTTCGAGTGTCCAAGGATGCTTCTCCAGGTGAGTCCTGTCTTTTTATTAGGCCCTTCTGGTGTGATTCATCTGGTCAAAGAAACCACTCTCTTCCTCCTCACTACTGAGGCTCCCATATGGGCAGAATTATGTTGTGATTAAGAACAGAGGAACTCCCAGAAGGGATTTAAGCAATGGAGTAAGTTTGTCTCATTTATGGAGTTGAAGCATTTGGTGGGCTACTACTTGGAACTAGATTGAAGAGAAATGAAGGCGGAAGTGGGAAACCAGTCAGATTGTTCCAGCAAACAGTTCAGGCAGGAAGTAATTAATGGCGGTTTGGTTGCAATTAGTTCAAGGGAACTTTATGGATTTGAAATTTTCAGTAAATATATGTTGATTATTTTCTGTGAGATGTAATTGCGGGTATGCACCTAAACACCCTGCGGGACATTCCTTAACTAAAAGAGTGTGTCTGCCAGTAGGTTTCAGTAACATTATGTTTGATGACCTCTATCATTTCTCGACATTCCAAGCCACACACAACACTGCCCTCCAGGGTTGGAGCCTCCACAGCACCTGGCTCTCTATCATACTCGTGATTGGCAGCAGTGACGATGACAGTGACGCAGATATAATGATTTTGCCTTTGTTTCCCAGGATCCCCCCTGGAGAAGTTGGTGTCTAGTATGTCAGACCTTCCAAAACGCCTCGCCTCCCGGAAGCGTATGTCTCCTCAGGAATTCACAGAAATAATGGACCAAAGAGAACAATTCTACCATAAGGGTAAGAAAAGGATGAGAAGAGAGGAGATGGAAATTTTCTAAGATTCCATGCTGATGGCAGAGAGCCGGGGATTCATCAGAAGTCTGGACTACAGTGGTCCAGAGCGAAGATATCTAGACAATATGATTGGGAGAGAATCTGTTAGGCCCAAAGGGGCAAGAATTGGGTAGGAAAGCAGGAGGCAGAGTGGAGAAGAGGTGGGCAGTAGCATGTGGCTTCCCAGTATAGATTGTAGCTAACCACTCAAAACAGGATCCTGGAAAATGCAGTCCCAAGGACTTCTGGCAGATGGTCTTTAAAACTGCTCTCTATGCAACCGCTGAAGTAGACCGGACTTTGAAGCTGGATATTCAAATCTAAACCAACCTGTGATCCCCAGTAGCTCTTGGGGAAATCATTGATGTTTTCTCAGTTGTCTTATTTCTAAAATCATACCAACTTTGCAAGACTGCCACACAGATTAAATGAATTCATGTACATAAAAAAGTTCTATTATCGACAGATATTACTGTCTCTGCGCACCTGCCCCCCTTTCCCTACCGAACATAAAAGCAAAATATTGCCCAGTGGGGCACCTGGGTGGCTCAGTCAGTTAAGCATCTGCCTTTGGCTCAGGTCATGATCCCAGAGTCCTGGGATCAAGCCCCACATCACGCTCCCTGCTCAGTGGGGAGCCTACTTCTCCCTCTGCCTCTCCCCTGCTTGTGCTCTCTCTCTCTCTTGAATAAATACATAAAATCTTTGAAAAAAATATTGCCCAGAAAAGCAACAAAGGAAAAGGAGACAAAATAAAAGTTATGACTGGAGAGACCAGATGGTGGTTTTAATACCAAAACAAAACATATTTTCTTAAGCAAGACTTTGGACACGTGGCTTGCAATGGGATCTGAAAGGGAGATAGAGTACGTGGATCTGGGAATGTTCCAGAAAACCTAGGCCTAGTAGTCATCCATCTTCTCTGGAACAGGGACATCTTAGGTCAAAGAGGAAAAACAATTAAAGTAAAAATAGGACTTCTGAGATGAACTATGTTGAACAAAGAACAGAAATATGACAGTGAATCAGAGCCAGGGAACTTAGGGCTAAGAAGGAAGTGTCTATTAGAAGACAGGAAGCTCTGAGGTATACATACCTCAAGGCAGGTATCCCCAGCAAGAGAGCGTGGTGAGGATTTCAGGAGAGGAAGGTCACGTTTAATGTAGGAACACGTCATACTCCTACGGTAAAATTTCTCATAACTGAGGCTTATGTACTAGATCCAAGATGACTGCCTCTGGTTCTTGGGCTGGTCCAGTGCTCTGCTGGGGCTAGGGCAGGTGGCCAGCCTCACAGCCAGGAGAGCTTCACGGTGAAGGCATCCCTGGCACTCTTTCCTCTTCCCAGCCTCACATACCTCTTTTTTTTTTTATTACAACTGGATACTTTTTATTTTTATTTTTTTTTTATTTTGCAAATTTTTTAAATTTATTTTTTATTTATTTTCAGCATAACAGTATTCATTATTTTTGTACCACACCCAGTGCTCCATGCAAACTGTGCCCTCTCTAATACCCACCACCTGGTACCCCGACCTCCCACCTCCCGCCCCTTCAAAACCCTCAGATTGTTTTTCAGAGTCCATAGTCTCTCATGGTTCACCCCCCCCCTTCCAATTTCCCCCAACTCCCTTCTCTTCTCTATCTCCCCATGTCCTCCATGCTATTTGTTATGCTCCACAAATAAGTTACGTACCTCTTAGTAAATATTGCTCCTCCTCATGCCACAGTGAATTTCTCACCACCTGGCGACACAAGCAGTCTTTTCCCCGGCACGTGGTACCTGGAGCGGGTAGATGAGCTGTATCGTCGCAAGTATGCCCGGCGACCAGTCTAAAGGTGGTAAGTGACATTCTGTAGGGTTAGTGATATCAAGTTTGTCCTCTGGGAAACAGATTCAGTTCCAATAGTGTAACCAGGCCAGACAAGTTCTATAGCTCGGAAATGATTGGGGGTGGGGAGTTTGTACCATGAGGACCACCCAGAACCGTGGGGCTCTTTGCCCTGGAAAGACAAAAGCTGGGGGAGGGGCACATTTTAAACTCTGGAATGCAGGGAAAAGTCAACTTGTTTACCTGATCTGCTCAGGATAGGAAGCTCCCCTAGAAATGTTATAGAAACCAAATTGGCATCTATTAGGGAAACCTACAGAACCCATTCCTCCAAAGGGGTAAGGTAGGAACAAAGATGAATGATTTTAGAAAAGGTTCCTACATATTCACGAAGAAATGCAGTGTTGGGGATTCTGTTGGGGCCAGAAGCCTCACCTGGGTAAAAACAGTGAGGTTTGGAAAATCAGTGAAGGGGTTTTGCGGGTGGTTTCTTGCAAGAGGACTGCCTGAAGAGGAGATGGGAGACTTGTTGGGATACTTGTTAAAGGAGAATCAAGTGTTTAGAAGGAGAGTCTTGGGGGTGTCTGGGTGGCTCAGTGGTTTAAGCGTCTGCTGTCAGCTCAGGTCATGATCTTGGAATCCCGGAATCAAGTCCCGTGTCGGGTTCCTTGTTCGGGCAGGGTGACTGCTTCTCCTTCTCCCTCAGCCACTCCTCTGTTTGTGCTCTCTCTCTCTCTCTGTGTGTCAAATAAATAGATAAAATCTTAAAAAAAAAAAAAAAAAGTGGGGGCAAGGGTTAGAATCATATAGTTCATGGACCCAGACATCTACCTTCAGTTTATCTTCTAAGTTGCTAAAACAAGCAGAATGGAGGCGTGAGAAGCCATTTCTTCAACAACCTGTAAATCTTAACAAATACAGTCCCCAAATACTTCCTTTATATGTGTGTGTGTTTATTGTTTCCCTTCTCTGGATAGGTAAAGGGTAGAAGGTTTGCTGAGGGTGGGATATGGAGCTGGGGAGGAGGAGGAAGTCCATGGGGAAAAGGAGATACCCAGACAAAGCAAGAAGACCACGGGGTAGGCCGGACTCGGCCCCACGTGGCCTCCTCTAATGTGATGTTAAGTGCTCAGCAGGGTGGACAAGGGGCCTGACCTGCCAGGGCTGCAGATGTGGTCGGATTCCAAGCTCAGTATCCAGGACACCGCCCCTAAGTCATTTGTGTGCCTGCTGGCTTGTAATAGGATTCTTAAGGGCAAGTCAATGGCAAAGAGGGGGCAATTAGATGTGTCAATGGGTAGTTCAGTCATCAGAAGGAGAGAGAGAGAAATTTGGGATTTTCAAGGGCAAGTTTCTAAATCAGGCTCCCTCCCTCTCATGGTCCTCAAGCATTGTACCTCTGAGGAGGAAAGCTGGGACTCTGGTCCTTATCTCGTGCTGATGGCTCACACAAGCAAGGACCTCACAACAATGAAATCTTAAACGAATGAAAGGTTTTCTGTCAGTGTGCCACTCTGTGGCGGTGTCTCTTCACTGTCCAGCCTATCCAACCCTCTCTTCCATTAGGCGGAATGTATCACAGGGTCCCTGCCCCTCTCCCCTGGCTCCTGTGACGTTGGACGCAGGTGGCTCAGGCATCCAGGCATGGAGCTGGGCTGGCAGCAGAGCCTCCCAGACCTCATGATGCAGACAGGAGATCCCTCAGCATAGTCTTACCTCAGACAAGACACAGGTACTGGGAGCACGGCCGGAGGGATGCCTGGGATGAGGCTCACACTGAATGTCCTTTTTTTTTGTCTCTTTAATTTCTACAGACCACGGTTCCTGGAAGATCTACAGTAGCAGAGTTTGTGCTCATGGATCCTACTTTTAAAAAGCCCACTCTTAGATGGAAATGAATTGGATTGGACACCATAGTCCCCAGAAGCAGCAGCCTTGGGGAGTGAGGGGCCGTCCTTCGCAGTCTTTTCTGCCTTTCTCAGGGCTAATGGTGGCACAGGGGTCCTCTGTGGAAGAGGGGATGCGAAGAAAGCCTAGCCCCAAAATCTTGCCCTCTGGAACTGGGAAAACAATCCAGATAACTTTGCCTGTCACGTTCCCTTGTGGCCATTATTATCATTACTAGATTTCTGTGCTGTTGTATCTTTACTCATTTCTTAAGTTTTTCCATCAGTTTCTAGATGTTGCAGCTGGTACTAAGCCCATACAACACAACCCAAAAGTTAGAGAAGGAGGCAGTCCCTCACTGCATTGCTTGGGAAAACCAGGGCTCAAAACAGGCACCAGCTGACATGCTGAGGAGACCGCCAGAGCCCCAGGCTCTGAGGGCCCCACTCTCCGTGACCCCCACCTGCCCCCACCACTGAGTGCTCACCTCACACACCCCGTCCCCATCCCATTCCATTCTCCAAGAAGCACAGGAGAACAAAGGTGGGGACACACGGCCTCTGCGCCCAGCTTCCTTCCCTGTTCTAAAGACGCCACCTGTAGACCCGGCCAGAAATGCCCTCAAGGGCGGCTGCAGCTCCTTGCCCAGGCCTTGCCAGTGTCTCTGGGCAAATACACACCAAGCACAGGTTAATGTAGCATGCTCTTGACTCCTCCAGCCAAAAAAAAAAAAATGCATTTTGATACCTAGCAGGGAATTCTTCTGCTAGAGATTGCTTTGTCTCCCTTGGGTTAGGCCACTGCTTATTCCAGCACCCTCTTATGAAGTAGCAAGGGTCCATGGCAGTGGGAATTGAGCTGGGGAGGGGGGTGGGGGGGGGAGGAAGGATACCAGGTCTTTTAAAAAGCTTCCTCAGCTGCCCCGTTTTGTAGAAAAGCAGCTGGCTTCCTTTGGTGGGAAACAGGGCTGGCTTGGAGGGGGGTTGCCAGAGATAAGGGGGCACGGGGCAGAAGGGAACGAGCTGCTGAGCCCGCCCACTTCACGGCTGGCCCAAGGCTGTTCATATCCCCACACGCACCAGAAAATCCAAGATAAACCCGATCTGAGTTCAGAACTCAGAAGGAGTTCAGCTGACTTCCCCAGTCCTCTCTCCAGGTGCGTGCTGAATGCCTCCTATTCCATCAACTGCCCATCTCTGCAAGCCGTAGCTCCTCCCCTGCGAACTGCCTGGAGGCCCTTAGCCTAGATGGCATTCCCACAAGACAGCATATGCCTTCCCTAAGCTCTCTGGTGTGGTGTCAGAGTCACTGGCAAAAGCCCCTACTCACAATAAGTCTCTGGGCCTTGCCACCTATCCATACAGAGCTCACTGGGGGATCTTGGTGCTGAAACTGCCTCCATCCGCCTTAGCAACCAGGCCCTTCATGTCACCCAGTGTCTCCACTCAGGAGTCCTTTGGACACGATGTGGGAATGAGAATAAGATCTGACAATGAGGGTGTCAGGGTGCTGACGGGTTGAATGGATGCTGCCCGTGCCCCAAGTACGCCAGGTGATTATCAGCCCTGGTTCAACTCCAGGCACTCAGAACGCCATCGGTCATTGCCTCCACCGCGCAGACCGAGATTCCTGGCCCACCTCGGGTCCGATTCTTCACCAGCTTTGGTACTGAGCCCTAGGCCTTCCTATGGCAGCTCTGGGAGCACTTCATTGAAATGGATGCCTGCTGGCTGCTGAACAAAGCCCTCCCCTCCGTGTAAGGTCAACATAGGAGGGAAGGATTTCCTGTCACCCCGTCCCATGCTCACCCTCGGGCCTGCTCCTACCATCTGTTTCCTTGTCCAGATAACACTGACAGGCAAAGACTCTCCCTGCAAGGGCGTCTGGGTGGGTCAGTCGTTAAGCGTCTGACAGCCTTAAGCCAGGTCACGATCTCAGGGTCCTGCTCAACGGGGAGTCTGCTTCTCCCTCGGCCCCTCACTCCACTCGTGCTCTCTCTCTCTCTCAAATGAAGTGTTAAAAACAAAAAATAACAACAACAACAAAAACCCTCCCTGCAGGGGCAAGAAGTCGCCCTGCCCGGCTGACTTGGGGCTGGGTCTAAGAGGATGAAAGGATCACCAGCTAAAGGCGCTGAGCCGCGAAAGAGAGTGTGTCACATGTCCTATTAAACCGGACGTGAAGAAGGGCCAGCCCACCACTTCTGTCACAGCTCTGCTTCCTAGCCGAGGTACATGGAATGACATGGCACTCTAAAGTGAGCTACGGAGGCAATGCCAGAGGCCCCAGAGCAACACCAAGGAAACAGCCCCCTCTGTGGGGCGCCAGCTGGATTGTGAGAATCTTGCCCTTTTTGGTCTCCGAGTTATGTGGACAGCCAGCCACAGGACGAGAGGGATGCAAGGAAACTGTCCCGGGCCTGCCTGTGCCACCCAAGGCTAGGAGGCTGTTTGGAGAGGCTCAAGTAATTTGAGCCCCCAGAACTGGCTCTGACCACCTCTGAGCCCCAAGTATGGTGTGTCCAGGGAATTTCGGAGAATGAGGCCAAGAGACTGAATATTGAGCTCAAATTTTATAGGACCAGTGGCCTCAAGGGAAGGTCTCCTTAGTGCGAGGGACTCAATGAGAGACTGAGGGAGACCTACTGTCCACCCCCAAAGGGATGAAACGTTTTAATCCCTTTGTCACTGGAGCTCTGAGGCACCCCATCCCTCTTACAGATGAGGAAACAAAGGTTTAGAATGAAATATTCTTTGAAGGCCACCCCTGCTTCCAGGTCTGCTACAGCCAGGCCAGAACACGCCCGTTTCTTCAAGGGCACTGCAGACAAGGTGCAGCCGCTGATTCCTGGTGGTTCTGGTGGACCTTTTGCTCAATCGCAGCACAAAGAGGCCAAAGTGGTGGGTTTGCACCCGCCATGCCCATCAGCTGCCTTAGTCCAAACTTCTCCGTCCAGTCGGGAGCCTCGAAAGCAGATGCCATTCAGCCCAAGGTGGGGATGGATCATCCCCTACTAATGGGGGGAGGGGAGACCCTTAAAAGCTGACGCCCTTCGGTTCAGGCGTGCCATTCTGCCCTGTTTCAGAAAAATCACATTTTTTTTAATGTCAAGTCATATACTGTCCAATCTATACTGAGCTGGCTTTGTGAGATAGGCAAATATTCTCATGCACTTTCTCTCCCTTATGAAACCTTCCCAACATCTCAGACACCATCCTCTGCTCCAATCACTCCCCTGGACTCAACAGAATTCACACACCCCACCACACCCAGGGGCCTCTGTGTGCGGTCCCTCCCAGCGGACGGGGACGTCACTGGGAATGGTCTGGGCTTTAACCCTCCTCTGGGACAAATAACCCAGCCCAGGGTCTGGCATGAAGGGCTGTGCCTCTTTGCTGATACATTTATTAACATGCGTGTATACCCCCAGAAGGAAGGGATCCGAAACACCACAGGAATCGGAGATACTGAGTTGTGTTCCCATAAAGATGCCTCTGAACAACCTGAGACAGGCAAGAGAGAGATCCCTCTTCTGAGCACACACCTAGGCGAGCTCTTTACCCACCCCTATCTCCCTCCACATCCCCAACCCTCCTGCCCTGGAACCTGCTGCAACAGCCCACGGCTGCCCTCTGGTGGATCTGCAGGGTAATAACAGAGAGACGCAGGGACTTTGGGGGCAGGCTCTTTATTAGGTGGTTATTGCTGCATTATGAAGGTCAGCCAAGGCCTGCAGAGTAAGCAGCTGTCAGCCTCAGGAACGTGGATCTCCTCTGTTGATCACAGTGGGCAGGTTTCTTCAGAAAAGCTCCCCAAAGCTTAGAAGTGGAACTGGAAAGCCTCAGTCACATGCTGCTTCCACGTTTCCAGGCTGGGCAGCAGGGAGGAGATGCCCATGACGTGCCAAGTCTCCCCATCTGACACCACCGAGGTCTGGTAGGACAGCAGCTGCACGCCTGCCTCTGCCAGGAGGCCTGGAAGTAGAGAGGAAAACCGCTGGTTGGCAGAGGGCACAGGGGAAGGAGAAGCAAGAGGCTGGGAGCGGGGCCGGAAGCCTTGGACCCCTGTGAGCAAAGATGCAGTGAGGGGTGGCGAGTGATGGTCTCAGAATCAGAGAGCGAAGAGATGGAACAAGAGGGCACCTGGCCAGCTTCTTTCACTATTCAGAGACTCTGTAGGAGCACCCTGACCATCGGGTCAGCAGGGAAGGAATGATCCAGCCACAAACTGCTTAGAGTTAGAGCAATCTCCTGACTCGCCCGTCGTAAGTTTCATCCAGACCAAGAGCAAAGGAGCAAAGCAGGGCAAGGTTCCTCTGGTCAACTGGCCAGGACGGTGAAATTAGGCCTTTTGAGGTCTGTGGACACATTCTTCCACACCTGGAAGTGCTCCAAAATGCCCAGGGCTCCAGAGTCAGGGTCCTGGGGCAGGTCCACGATGTCCGCGGACACCCTGACATGGCAGGCAGGCTGGCCCCCAGGGCCTGCGATCGGAAGAAGGAAACCTGCACTCAAAGACTAAGAGTTCCTGGGACACAGCCCTGCAGGCAGGTCTGCACGGTGAGCTTCACGACGGTGAGCAGGATGGTTAACAGGGGCTCTGGGGTTCTACCCTGCCACGTGGCTCTGCTACCTCTGAACTCTGTATCCCCTTCCCAGATGGTTCTGGAAACTGGCTTGACAGACCCTCTGTATGCTGCAGATCCAGAAATACCGAGAGACAGAGCTAAAGGAGGCCAAGGCCCATGGAGTCCAATCCCAGGAGAGAACCCCTTCTGTCACACACACCCACACACACACTCGCCCCCTCTTCAGGGACGCAGGCAAGCCCCACAGAGCCCTCCTCACCGATCATGGTGGGTAGCATCACAGGGTTAGACGGCTGGGCCCGGAACAGAAGCAGGGGCAGGCCCCTGCGGAGAGGCACTTCCGGTCTGAAGACGGCTCCGTTGAGCGCCTGCAGCACGGGCGTGGTGCCCTGGACCAAGCCCACAGCCTGGTAGGGGGCACCTGCCAGGGCCACGGTCAAGAGGCCTTCCCCAGAGCCCTGCTCCCCTGGCGCCGCAGGGTTGTGGGAGGTGGTTACCTGCAGGGAGAAGGAAAGGAGCCGCGGTCAGTCCTCCCAGCTCCATGGCCCCCACCCTCTGCATCCACCCAGCAGCCGACTGGTAGGGCTGCGGCCGGGCCAACGTGCTCATCAATTCAGGGCCGGAGAAGAGGGCAAATGGGCCAAGCCTGGGGGTCCTGAGCATCTGCTTCCTGGGACAGTGCATGGCCTCCCTCAAGGGAAGGCCAGGAGGGGTCTGCCAGGTACAGGTGAGGGCTGGGAGCTGGGAAGGAGCTGGAAAGGAGGCAGGCCTGTCCGAGGGGCTGACACAGCCGGGCCCCTCCAGCTCACTGCTTCCTGACCAGAGTCAGTGGCCTGGTGGAGGGGGGAGCAGAAGAGGGGAGACATGAGGGCTCTGCTGCCCACAGTTCCTGCTGGCTCCCACAAGCTGAGGGATGCAGACTGCGATCTAAAAAGGGAACCAGAGGGGAAGACATCGAAAGGTCAGCGTGAGGGCAGCAGAGGCTAAGAGGACACACTGCTGGCTTCCGAGGCGGCAGGCTGATTAGGGGCCTGGGGGCGGCAGGAAACAGAGCCCTGCATGGCGTCAGGCACCGCCCGCTGGGCCACCCCCCAGCTTCCCACCAGAGACAGCGCGGCTCCTCACGCTCCCCAGCCGTAAAGGGCCTCTGCTGCCACCACCTCGCACGCGCAGGGCACTTGTGCACAAAGCACTTCCACGAGCATTCAGTTCACTCTAGCAAGGCTCAGAGCAAGGCCATGCGTCCGCTTGGCAGATGGAGAAATCCGAGCTGCCCGGCCCAGGCGGACCACGTCAACAGCAGGAGCTGCGCCCAGGGCTCCCGGTCCACAAGCAGGGCTGGAAGCCTGCTCTGAAAAGGCAGGGAGAGAAGGACAGCGCCGACAGGAGAGGCAAGGGGGCAGGGGGACACGCACATTGAGGCCGGCCTCTTTCACCAGCAGCTTGGCGTTCACCAAGTTCACATCCGCCTGATCGGCAGTGTCTTTCAGGAGGCCGACAATGACCGCGGGGCTTAGGCAGTTGCCAGCATTCTTCAGGGATGTTCCTGGGGACAGAGAAACTACCGTGAGGTCACTGTTGGTTAGCAACGCTGGAGCCGGCAGATCACCATCACCTAGCTTCGGGTCACGGACTCCTGACTGCCTTGGGGGCGCCAAGCCCAACTGGCCGAGGCTGTCCTGCTTCCCTCTGGAAGGCAGATAGACAGTGATTGTGCCCCATTCCCTGCCTTGTTTCTTCTGGGGATCCCCCAGCTCTGACTTGTCCTGTCACTGGCAATGCCCAGGGTCTCACCATCCCTGAGCTCAGATGCCCTACGGACCACAGGGAGGACAAGCCTCCACAGGGTTTCGGGAACTAGAGCCTTCCCCAGTCTCTCAACTACATCTGCACAGGCTGGAACCACTGTGAAAGTGGTGGGAGCCCACCCAGACCCTCAGGTCAGACATTTAGGGCCCTGTCCTCACTCCCGCTCGCCAGCTGAGCAGAGGCCCCCGAGGA
Source organism: Mustela nigripes (assembly GCF_022355385.1). Lineage (NCBI taxonomy): Eukaryota > Metazoa > Chordata > Mammalia > Carnivora > Mustelidae > Mustela > Mustela nigripes. The sequence continues at coordinate 102,743,361 of NC_081570.1, read as the reverse complement.
CCACCCACCTGCCCGAGGACCCGCCTCACTACGTCACAGAGTACGAACTGTCCCACGGTCGGTCTAGCACAGCCATCCCAACTCTCACTTTAGACACGAAGAGCCCCAAGTCAGAGAAGGGGAAGTCACGTGGCAGGTAAGCAACAGGGTCAGACCCAGCACCAAAGGTCTCATCGCTTATCTGGGACTCCCTCCACCCACCAGCTGCCTCTCCCATGAAAACTGTCTCTCGTGGAAGTTTCTTTTTGCACCCAGCACATGTCTATCTTAAAACACTATTTAAATGTGATTTATGAAAATCACATATTTCCCAGTGATTTTCTGTACCTTCCCTGTGTCCCCACTGGGTAGCAAGTGAACCACATATAGACAGAATGTGGGACGTGGAATCACAAGGACCAGGGTCAAGTCACTTGCCAGCCCCTCACAGTGACCTGCGGCAGACACAACCCTCTTCCCCTCCCTCTGCAGCATCCCCAACTCACCCTGTGTTACCACCTGGATGGTCCCTTTGGGGGATCCAGCCCAAGCTCGCATCAGGGTCCCCAGAGCTTCTGCCAGACCAATCCAAGGCTTGGTATGTGGAGAAAAGGCACTCGTGAGGGCCTGGGCATTCACCTGCACAGAAAAGGGGAACAGAACTGAGGTCAGGAAGAGGCTGGCACAGCTCCACCTGGAGAGCAGAAGGCACAGGGCCATCCTTGTTTCGGGTGCCTGGGGTCGGGGAATGTGGAGACAACGTCCATCAGGCACCAACAAGACAATGACTTGTGCCTTTAGCTTGAGAGAGCTGTAGAGCAAGGAAAGAACACAAAAGGCTAAGACCATTCCAGATTGCCAGAAGCAGGAAAAAGGCATTCCTCTCCCCCACTGAACTGTGCCTGCTGCATGCTCTCCACAGAAGACTGGTTTTTCCTGTGCTGGGAAAGGTCTGGACAGCACAATACGAAGGTGGGTCTCTGACATAAGAGGGATATTGAGTCGCAGACTAATGGGACCTACGCTAGGTCTCTCCAAGATGCCTTCCTTTTCATTTCTATGTCAACTAAAAAAAGAGAGTATGTGTTTACAGCGTCATTAATCACTTCGGCCAAATAGCACAATTTATAAAGCTGGATTCACATAACCTCAACGACCCTATCACTCTTCAAACATTGGCCCACGGGAAGTCCACCAGGAGGCATGCTGGGCAGCCGACAGGGACCAAAGCCACATGTCCTTCTAAAGTTGTTAGCTCTAGGTTCCAGACAGTTGGATCCCCACCAGGGGCTTGGTAACAAAGCCAGCTTGTCGCAGGTCAAAACTGCAATTCCATTTTGTGGTTCATGATGGTCTGGCTTCAAATTAAGCATTAGCCACTTTTGTGAGTCAGTGTGTAAAGAGAACCTAAGGATCTAAGAAGGATTTAATTCGAAACACAGGGTTTGATACAAATCAAACAGGCTGCCCATGTTGAAAACGGTCAAGGGGGCAGGGCTTCCCAGCAGACCCTTCTGTGCGGCCAGCCGCCTTGCTTGAGGGCTCCTGCGGCGGGTCTCCCCCTGCTCCTCTCCAGAAGGACACAGAAAGACCAGCAGTGAACCAGGAGGTGGGATGAGGGCAGGCCAGCTGCTGGAAGCAGAGATGCAGGCCTGAGTGCCAGGGGGCTGGGCTGAGGCTACAGCAGGTGGAGGGAAATGACCTCCAGACAGCCCCCGTGGAACCTACACTGAGGATGCTCACGGCAGGTCTGGAAAGCCAGCCGAAGGGCTGCAAGAGTCAGGCGCCGTTGAGTGCATTTGATCCTATGTTCATCTGCGTCTAAGGTTCTGACACACAGAATGAGAGATTTCCCATGTGACACAAATGTCTTTCTTTCTAAAAGCCTACTGTAGGACAACCAGCCACTCTGGCCAGAGACTGAAATCTGCCCAAGCTTAATGACTTTGACTGAAAGATTTTACCTCTGCTAGAGGATAGATAACAGTCTAGTTTCATCTGGAGGAGCTGGTGGCAAGCAATCCCCTTCACATGCCACCCACCACAGTGACTCCCAAGGGCTGCAACAGTGAGGGCAGAGGCCTGCCTGGCAAAGGGCCTTGGAGGGAAAGGCCCAGCCCTGACTGGCTGGCACTGGGCACAACCCAAGCCTCAGCCTTGGTCTCAGCGCGTCACCTGGGGAGAGTAGCTCAGAAGTGATACGGGCAAAGGGAATGAAAGAGTGTCCCATGCTCTGAGGAGCCAAGAGACGTGGACCAGAGAGGGGAGAGGCACACAGATGGGCAGGCCAAGCATCATCGTCGTCATTGTCATTGACCACCATCCTGTAGCTGCCACCAGGCTGGCCCTGAGGGGTCCTTCAGGGGAGGAGCTGGCTCCCTTACTCTCCTGGGGGCGGGGTGGGGGGGGGGCGTGTTTAGAAGGCATGGTGGCCTGGGGAGCTGGGCCATCACACCAGGGCTGGCAGACTGAACAAAGCATGCTGTGTCTCTCCTACTATGGTTCTGTCCTCAGCAATGAAAATCCCCAGCGGAGGGTCAGCCAGGAAGCTCACTCACCAGTCTCAGCCCCGCCCCCGCCTCATGCCCCCGCCTCATTCCCCCGCCTCTCTCCCAGAGAGCCACACAGCTGCAGAGAAGCTTACATCCTGGGCTTTTTTTGACCTCAGAGAATTCAGAATCTAAAGACACAAACTCGGGAAATCTTAATAAGAGAGAATGTGGTTCATTGCAAAAGGGTGGAGGCGGCTGGGAAGACCAAGCAAGTCTTTGTGAAGGGGTGGCAAGCCCCTAAAGGAGAGCTATGCTTGGCTTACTCATCTGTGTCCCCGAAGGGCTAGGACAGCATCTGGTACCCTCTGGAGCTTAAGGAACATCCAAAGACTGAATGGAGGAGACAGGCCTGGAAGTATAGGTCAGGTTAAGCTTGGGGAAGAAACATGCCAGGAAGGGTGCGGTGTGAGCTAAGACAAAAAGTAAGGACATTAGGCCATGATCTGAGGACAGCAAGGGGGCCTGGAGGGTTCACTGTGGGGGCTGGGACTCGCCCTGCCCAGAGTTATAGGATGGATACTGTAAAAGGAACGTTCAAGCCTAGGAGGTGAGAGAGGGCCCTGACAGGCTTCTCCAGAGGCCAGCCCTCCACCCGCCGCTCCACCATCCGGCGTCACCCAAGCCACACTCCTTCACTCCCAAGGCATGTGGAGAACAAAGGAGCCTTTCTCTGAAGCCTGGACCCTGGGAAAAGCCACAATCTCGGCAGCAACAGGACAATACAGCAGGGCCAGGCCGCTCCCTGGGGCTCCCCACCCCCCACCACCGTTAGCCAACCCACAGAGGGCTGGCTCCAGAGGAGCGCTTATCTCTGGCTCCCAGGGCTGAATCTGGTCAGCACACCACTGCTTCCCAGAGTTGTCACCGTTTGCCAAAACCCAACGCCCCCCCCCCCCTGCTCCTCCCTCTGCCCTCAGGGCCCCGGCCTCACTTGGCCGGGCTTACCACGCCTGCTAGAGATTTCCCCTTCACCATGTCCACAAACTGGATGGCGATCTCCTCCCCACAGCGGCTCTGGGCCTCCTTGGTGCTGGCGCCCAGGTGGGGGCAGCTGATGACGCTCTCGTGGTCCACCAAGGCTCGGTCCCTCGGGGGCTCCTGCCCAGGAAGAGACACCTCTCCGTTGGCTGCCGTCTCTGGTTTTGCCAGAGACGTCACGGGGTTTGAGCGACTGGCTTCCTCGTCAGTGTCCCTCCACAGCCCCGTGGACAGAGCTAGGGACGAGATTTGCCTCTCAGGTCCCCACTTATACCTATGTGCCCTTGGGTAAATTGCACCTCTCTCTGCCTTGACTTCCCCATCTATAAAATGGGTTAATACTACTCATCTCGTATCACTTTGTGCACACTATGATACGTGTAAGAACAGAAGGTTCTCAGCCCGTGGAAGCTACTGTTTCTGCTACTGGTTTTTCCCTCGAGTCTCCCCTCACCCGTGAATCCTGCCGGCACTTACAGCTCCTCACGGTGTCAGACTTCACAGGCCCTCTGCCCAGCTGTCCCAACCTGGCTCTCACCACGACAGGTGGCCCCTGAGCACCTCTGCCCACCCTCCAGTGTCCTCTCCATCCCTTCTGCTTACTGGGCACCACGTACTGCCCGTGAGAGGGTCACTCGGGCCCCTCCTCTGGCCACCTGGGCCTAAAAGTGCTGTCCACACAGTACCGTGGGCCACAGGAAGGCCAGGGACAGCAAGGGAGGGGTTGAGCCAGGGAACTCTTTCCCCTGGATCTGTGATGCTGGTGGCAGGACTTTGAAGAAAGGCCAAGAGGATTCGAGTGGACGTGCACTGTCCATCATTCTCTCTGGTGTAAGCAAAAGAGCAGGCAGGGAAACAGGTGAGCAAAGACGGAATCTCTGGCTCCGACAGAAAGGCAGGGACAGCAGTCCACACAGGACGCAGGAGAACGCTTCTAGCCATTGTCCTCAGGCTGCCTTTCCTCCCCACAAGAGAGGAAGGCGGGGAAAGCCAACGGAAACTGGGTAGGATGTCTTCTTGGCAACAGGATTCATTTCATTAAAGACCTGTATCAACACATTAAATCCTGCCCCAAATCCTCCACCTCAGAACAGATTTGCTTCACCTCCTCCATGAATTCCCACATGGCAGCAGTCCAGGGAGCCTGAGACCAGGGACTGGGTCCTATTTAAAATCTGGCTTTGCTGAAAGCCAACATGGCTGCCTCTCCAGTTTGCTATGGATGCTACTGCCCTTAAGCCGGAGCCCTTTGTGCACACTGGGCCCTCTGCTCAGCGCTCCTCTCCCTCCTACAGGCACTCACCTCTGTAAAGACGTCCAGCGCGGCACCAGCACACTGACCAGACTGCAGGGCCCGGAGCAGGGCCCCCTCGTCCACGATCCCTCCCCGAGCACAGTTCACCACGCGCACGCCCTTCTTGCACTGGGCGAAGGTGCTGTCGTTCAGCAGGCCTGGAAGGAGGGAAGAGCTCTCCTGCGGCCCGGGTGCCTCGCCTCTTCTCCTTCCCCACGGGCCCACAGCCTCTCTGGCCTCACCTCTCCCTTCTCAGCTGGCTCTGGGGCCAGAGTCCCTGTTCTGGATTTAGACCACTCTGTTTAGAAACATCCTAAATGTCCCTGAGCTGTGAGTGCTTTGAGTAGATCCTGGAACCAGGGAGGGAAGCAGTGGCCCCAGGAAAAAACCATGGGGTCACTGTTTGTGCACATCCAACCCGCTCCTGTGTTTCCAGCTAGCTCATCTTCCCTCCATGTGGGGCAGGTAAAGCCAGCAAAGCATCCTTCCGTGCTCGACGGACCTAGTCCCCAGGGTGTGCGGAAGGCGCAGACGGAGGGCCCACCCTTACCTGGGCAGTGGTTTCGGTGGCCAACCCACAAACCGCGACACACCTACCTGTGGTGGAGGGCAGGAGAGGCGTGTGCACAGTGATAAAGTCACAGAGAGGCCAGATCTCCTCCAGGGGCAGCTGCTGGACACCAAAGGAGGCCGAGACCTCCGGCGCAATGATGGGGTCGTACCCTACGGTCTGGCCGGAAGCGAGAGAGAGACTAAGACACAAGTGAATGTCGCTGTCCCTGATCAGTACTGGTATTATTAATAACGGTGGCTATTATTTGAGCATCTACCAAGCACTACTGCTAAGCCTTTCCAAATTCCAGCTTACAACTCACAGTAAGGGCTGCTACCATTCTGCTTTAGAGGTGAGGAAAGTTGGGCTCACACATTAGGAGGGGCAGGCCCGGAGTGCGAAGGGAGGTTTGTTTACCTCTAAGCTCTTAACCACGAACAGACACATGAGGAGCAAGTGTGCACGTGTACATGCGTGTGCGTGTGTGCGCGTTTACACATGTGTGGCTGGATAAGGTGGAGCTCAGGAGCCCTTAGCAAGCAGGGAGCCCAGGAGAGGCAGGACAGCCACGTGGGGAGCAGCGACATGCTCAAAGGGTACGACCAGACGGGGAAGGACAGGCTGGCCACAGCTGAGGACCCTGCGGGCCAAAAAGCAGGCAGGGCCCCTGACTTTTTTCACAGAATGAGAAAGAAGCAGGAGGGAGCAGGGGAGCAGAGCAGGCTTATCAAGGAGACCAAGCCCGATCGCTAGGAAGGGGGCATGCTGACACAACAGCAGGCAGAGTCTGGTCCCCTCTTGACATTCCTTTTAAAAAGGCTTCATTCAAATGCACCCAGTCTTGGAAGGCCTAACTTGGGGGCTAGCCACATGGAGGTCTAAAGGACTAAGGATAGATCTTTTCTTTTTTCTTTTTTAAGGATTTATTTATTTATTTGACAGACAGAGATCACAAGCAGGCAGAGAAGCAGGCAGAGAGAGAGAGGAGGAAGCAGACTCCCCATTGAGCAGAGAGCCTGATGTGAGGCTCGATCCCAGGACCCTGAGATCATGACCTGAGCTGAAGGCAGAGGCTTTAACCCACTGATCCTCCCGGGCGCCCCAGGATAGATCTTTTCAATAAAGCAGGTTTGGCGGGGACAGGGAGCAAGCACATGAAGAAGAGGGAAAGGCGAGGCATAAAGGCACCATGGATGGGGAAGGACCCAGAAGGAAGCTTATTCTGGGCTGGCCGGGGAGGAGGGACCTCTCTAAGGCTGCGGAGAAGGGAGGGAGCAAGGAAGGCCGGCAGGCAACTCT